>NW_019396456.1:125568-201894 GCF_000591075.1 Eurytemora carolleeae | reverse complement strand
TCTTTATACCAGGATATATCCATCTATATACCAGGATATATCCATCTATATACCAGGATATATCTCTCTTTATACCAGGATATATCCATCTTAATATTAGGATATATCCATCTATATACCAGGATATATCCATCTTTATACCAGCATATAGATATATATATATATTTTTATACCAAGGTATATCCATCTATATACCAGGATATATTCATCTTTATACCAGCATATATCCATCTATATACCAGGATATATCCATCTATATACCAGGATATATATATATTTATTTTTATCCAGGATATATCCATTTTTATACCAGCATATATCCATCTATATACCAGGATATATCCATCTATATACCAGGATATATCCATCTTTATACCAGAATATATATTCATCTTTATACCAGGATATAACCATCTTAATATTAGAATATATATATTCATCTTTATACCAGGACACATCCATCTATATACCAGGATATATCCATCTTTATACCAGCATATATATATATTCATTTTTATACCAGGATATATCCATCTATATACCAGGATATATCCATCTTTATACCAGCATATATATATTCATCTTTATACCAGGATATGTCCATCTATATACCAGGATATATCCATCTTTATACCAGCATATATATATATTTATTTTTATGCCAGGATATATCCATTTTTATACCAGCATATATCTTTCTTTATACCAGGATGTATCCATCTATATACCAGGATATATCCATCTTTATACCAGGATATATCCAACTATATACCAGGATATATCCATCTTTATACCAGGATATATATCCATCTTTATACCAGCATATATTTCTCTTTATACCAGGATATATCCATCTATATACCAGGATATATCAATCTTTATACCAGGATATATATATCCATCTTTATACCAGCATATATCTCTCTTTATACCAGGTTATATCCATCTAAATACCAGGATATATACATCTAAATACCAGGATACATCCAACTATATACCAGGATATATCCATCTTTATACCAGGATATATCCATCTATATACCAGGATATATATTCATCTTTATACCAGCATATATCCATCAATATGCCAGGATATATCCATCTTCATACCAGGATATATCCATCAATATGCCAGGATATATCCATCTTTATACCAGAATATATATATTCATCTTTATACCAGGATACATCCATCTATATACCAGGATATATCCATCTATATACCAGGATATATCCATCTTTATACCAGAATATATATATTCATCATTATACCAGGATATATCCATCTATATACCAGGATACATCCATCTATATACCAGGATATATTCATCTATATACCAGGATATATCCATCAATATTCCAGGATATATCCATCTTTGTACCAGGATATATCCATCAATATACCAGGATGTATCCATCATTATACTAGGATATATCCATCTTTATACCAGGATATATCCATAAAACTATAGTGGATAAGGACGAGATTTAACTAAAATATATGTATTTGATTTTCTTGTAAAGAAAACAGTTTTACCATCAGATTAATACTCAGCTTTTATACTGACATGAGTCTAACATTCGTCCTACTTGTTGACAGTTTTATGGTTTCCACTTTATAAAACTTAAATTTTTTAATTATTTTTTATTACATGAAAAGTACAAATAAAAAAGTTTGTTTGTCTGAAAACAAACAAATCGATTAGTACCGTAAAAAGGCAGACCCTGTTATAGTGTTTATTCATCAGAAAAAAAGTAAAAAATCGTAAACATACATTACCAGAATTGAGTCTTTGCCACAATCTCTGATTTTGTATCCCAATATCTTTGCAAACAAATGTCGTTGACCTTAGATATTTCAAACTATGAATTCAGTTAGTTCAAATAATCTGATTTTAAAATATCAAAAGTTTAAACCATCAGGTTGAAAAGATATAGAGATTTTAAAATTTGAAATTGTCGCAAAGACTCAATTCCTTTGCTTTGTTTATTATGCCGAGTAAGAAAAACGATTTTGAACATTATATCTGTATAATTTCGAACATTTTGAACATTATAACTGTATAATGTTCGAAGATTTTGAATATTATAACTGTATAATGTTCGAAGATTTTGAACATTATAACTGTATAATGTTCGAAGATTTTGAACATTATAACTGTATAATGTTCAAACATTTTGAACATTATAACTGTATAATGTTCAAACATTTTGAACATTATAACTGTATAATGTTTGGGAAAATTTTATCATTAACGAGAAACACAATTAAAGAACGACTTAAAACGATATCTGATCTAAATCTCTTTCTTTATTTTTGATATTTTGGAATTTGAGACACCCTGGTGGGACTGTGGTAGACACATATTTAGACAATAAGTTTTATGACAAGGATCAACGAAAGGATATATTTTACTATTGTTTCTACACAAATCCGCGGAATTGTTGACAAATAAGCCGGACTGTAGATTGGCAAATTATTGCACAGCAGGGATGACATCGCCCCAAGCCACAGCAGCCAACCAGCAAACTAATAATCAGAATTCAGAGAAGGTCAATCTCAGTTAAAGCAACTTTAGACAGTTTTGAATAACGAAACCACTTTGTAGAAACCGTAATCTCCTTTTTTTGAATCGATTTTATAGATTTAAATGAAAGAACCAAAAAAAGATTTATTCTGAGAAAGTTAACTAAATTTAAGGGATTTCAGCACCCGCACCCGGTTTGGGACGAAACCCAGTTTTAAGTTTTAGTCCCAGTCAAAGAGGGGGGGGGGGTGCGTTTCTAGTGAATGAAAACAATTAAGGAACTCAAGGAACAAATTGGTAGCAATTATTTTGAACCGACAATCTAAGAACTCAGTCTAATAAAATGAAATTAAGACTAGAACCGCCATATTGAAGAATATAGAATTAGGGATTATGAGATAAGTAAATGTGGCAAAAGCTCAGTTCCTTAAAAAAAATACTTTCTGGTGCTTAGGATCTGACGGTTTTACAGTTATATTCTTTGTTACAAAAATTGGGGTATTTACACAAGTGTACAACGTACAACGTACGTGCATATATAGCCCCAAAAAGGAGTTTAGTTTAATAAATGTAGCACTGCAGTGACAGTACAGTATTAATTAAGGTTCATTTTGTACATCAATAAAACTGAGCACATAATTTCAAGGTCAACTCTATGAATCTCCTCTGTTGGTGGATTTAAGGAATTTTGTTTTGAAAAATCTGACACTGAATCTTCTTCAGGATATTAGACATACTAATGAAGATGGAAGATGGATTATTGGCTGGGTGTGAACATATAGATAGATCAGCAGATAGATAGATATAGATACATAGATAAGCAGAAAGATATATATAGATAGATCAACAGATATATGGATATATCCATGTGTTCAAACATGCGTTCAAAGCATGTTTTCTGGGTTGGCATTTTCTAACGACAAATATTACTCCTCGTTGGCGACTTATCATCCGCCCCACTATCTGTCCGACCTATAGCTAAATATAAAAGAGCAAATATATTTTCTGGTTTATAGGCCGGACTACTTGCAATCCGAGCTTAGCTCCGGGTATGAAGACTGTAAGGGTTACATCAATAGAACTATCCACTCTCAGTTTAGCTCCGGGTTCGTATGAGAACTGAAGGAGTTATATTTATGGAACCATCCCTATTCCGAGCTATTTAGCTCACACTGGTTCAACTTAGCTCCGTATCCGTATGAGAACTGAAGGGGTTACAGTACTGCACTATATAGAAAATTATCCTGTAACCTAAAGAATTATAATGAATCTATTCTAGTTTACAAACAAGGCCCAGAGAGAACTCGTTTCAATATGTACGCAGAGATTACGCAACAGCAATTAACTTTCCATGGCTTATTACCTTGCTGTAACCAGTCAGTTTTGACTGAATACAAGAAGGATCAACATATTTGTACTCCAGAGCTTTATTGGTATGTAACTTATACTGTATAAACTTTTCCTTCTTCTTTCGATCTGAGATTGAGAAACAATTCCAGTTCTTCATGTTAATTTAAAAGTCGCCGATCGGCGCGAAACACTAGCTTAATAAGCTATAATGAGAGATAAATTAAAAATCTACTTTATTCATTAATTTTGACCCTTTTTAAGTTTTTCAGGAAAAAAATGTTCACCTGCAGCGCGCTCCTTAATTATCTATCTCTGGGATATCTAATTCTTCTTCCCCCCTCTTTACAAATTCCTAGCTACGGGCCTGGACATAGCACTCTCTCCCAAGGAAGGTCACTTATGAATTACGTCTACATTCTCCATTTGTCCAAGACAGCAGCTTATATTTGTCTTATCTAGCTATAGGATAAATACATCTTCAAACTAATATTGTATCTGCACAATATTAATCAATATTAATATGTATATTTATATAAATATACTTTGCTTGTCTTTCTTGGTATCTGTCTGTTTGTTTGTTTGTTCGTTTGTTTTTTTCCCAATAAACGTCAAAACGGCTGAACTGATCGGACCCTTTTGTGTGGGACCTTACGTGACCCCAGGGAAGGTTTATGAATGATCAAATTTCAAAAATTTGTGCTTAAAAGTTATTTATTTAGTAAAATTTTGAAAATGAGCGAAAAATTTTAATAAAATCTGCAAACTTTTTTTGTTTTTAACAATGAGAAAATGCTCACATATAACGCCACAATTAAAAGTTGAAATAGAAGATGGACGCGAAGCGCCCTAAAAGCCTATTAACTAAAATTTTTAGAATTTACTGAAGATATTCATCCTCGGTCTAGGTGTCAAGGTTTAAAGCTAACACCTCTCCCCTCTCGCGATGTATAGGGTGTTTCAGAAAATATATCTCTCTCACGATGTATAGGATGTTTTAGAAAATATATCTCTCTCGCGATGTATAGGATATTTCAGAAAATATCTCTCTCTCGCGATGTGTAGGGTGTTTTAGAAAACATATCTCTCTCGCGATGTATAGGATGTTTTAGAACATATATCTCTCTCTCGCAATGTATAGGGTGTTTCGGAAAATATATCTCTCTCTCTCGCAATGTATAGGGTGTTTTAGAAAATATATCTCTCTCGAGATGTATAGGGTGTTTCAGAAAATATATTTCTCTCGAGATGTATAGGGTGTTTCAGAAAATATATCTCTCTCGCGATGTATAGGGTGTTTCAGTAAATATATCTCTCTCGCGATGTATAGGATGTTTCAGAAAATATATCTCTCTCACGATGTATAGGATGTTTCAGAAAATATATCTCTCTCGCTATGTATAGGATGTTTCAGAAAATATATCTCTCTCCCGCAATGTATAGGGTGTTTCAGAAAATATATATCTCTCTCTCGCAATGTATAGGATGTTTCAGAAAATATAACTATCTCGCGATGTATAGGGTGTTTCAGAAAATATATCTCTTTCGCGATGTATAGGATGTTTCAGAAAATATATCTCTCTCGCGATGTATATGATGTTTTAGAAAATATATCTCTCTCGCGAAGTATAGGGTGTTTCAGAAAATATATCTCTCTCGCGATGTATAGGATGTTTTAGAAAATATATCTCTCTATCGCAATGTATAGGATGTTTCAGAAAATATATATCTCTCGCAATGTATAGGATGTTTCAGAAAATATATATATCTCTCTCTCGCAATGTATAGGGTGTTTCAGAAAATATATCTCTCTCGCGATGTATAGGATGTTTCAGAAAATATATCTCTCTCGCGATGTATAGGGTGTTTCAGAAAATATAGCTCTCTCGCGATGTATAGGGTGTTTCAGAAAATTAATTAACTTTGAAGGGACTGTAGTCGTCATTTCAGGTGACTCTTAATATATTTACAGATTCGATTCACAACAATATCCATCAAACCTGAGGAATATATGGTAATGGAGAGAAATTGAAAAATATCTCTTATATTCTTAATTAGACAAAGGTTTAAAGGGTTATGTGACTTGAAATTATGTCCAAGTACAGTCCCTGTACAGTACATTTTCCAATTTAAAAGGTCTACAGAGCAAAGACAATTAACTGTTTTAGATAAAATCTTTAAAAATCTTTGTGAGGACGACAAAGAAGTTTAACGATGACTGTTGTATAATTAATACTAGAATCGTGTTCTGTATACGCTGTATATACTGTATAGTGTGTATTGAGAACAGCTGAACCTCGCCACTAATTCAAAAACTCAAAAGTTCGTGATTTACTTTAGCTAAATCTGGAAACAAAGCAGTTCAAGAACGAACTAAAAGATCATACCACCTCCCCAGCCCCCCCCCCCCACTTCTTTAATTATTTTTATGGTATGAAATCTTCTAACCCCGAGGAATCTGTATCTTTTATATATACAAGGTGTCCCGAACAAAATTTGCAGTAGGGGTACAATTCGTACAATTTTTACATTTAAGGTGTCCTTTAAAAGCCATATATTTTGATTATTTCATGATGCAAATCTTTTCCTTTTAGGCTTCATATTTCTTGAGTTTAAGTCGCAAATCGGTAGTAGGCTTTCAGGGCCCTTTGTGCACATCTTTTATTATAATCTTGAACATTCTCACATTTTAAAACAAAAACAACAAAAATCACGGATTTTTATAAAAACTTTTTGTGGATTTTCAAAATTTGATGGAAATTGAATTTTGTTGGAGGCAAATGTTTAAAAATTTTATCATTCATAAACCTACCCTGGGGTCATGTGAGGTCCCACACAAAATTAGGGTCTGATCCATTCAGCCGTTTTGACGTTTATTGGATACAAACAAACGGTCAAACAGACCGAAAAGCAAAGTATTCATTCCAGGCTTTTTGTAATCTGATAATCAATCTGTAAGGTTTAGGATAAGTTAGGATAAGATAAGACAAGGTTTAGAAACTCGTTAAAACAAAAAAAGCACTGTTTTCAGGATTTGAAGTTAAAAACAGCAAGTTTTAATTGTTGAAGGGTTGGCTCTGTTCTCAATAATATATAAAATTCTTATAATATCCATGGCCTGTTCTTGTGTTTAAAAAATACACTTCCAACATCTTTGAAACGAACGACAAGAAAAATGTCTGTTATTTTTCATGTATTTCTTAGTTTCTGTTAGTCCCTGGTTTAGTCATATTAACTATACAGTCTACAGCAGTTTTTTGTAATTCATCCACTAGTCATATTTGTCCACTATATATAGTTCCTTAATCATAGGTCTGTGCAGTCCTAAGTAGTAAATAGTTCCTGGCAGTACTCGACTATATTTCGTCTGTCCATAATCCATAATAGTCTTTCTGATCGAAGTCCCTCTCTCTGTCCTTGTTTGTCAGTAAGGGGCATATCCAAAGAGAATAGAATATATATTAGAGGGGAGTTTATTAGAAAAAAGTGTAAAACGGCCATTTTGTTGTACTTTTTCCATACTGCAGGTGTACTTCACATATTTATGCTATATAACCTTTTGGGCCCTGGAATATCATTTTATAGAAAATCTAAAATTAATATTAAAAGAAAACCAAATTATGAAATAGGCTGGTTTCATAATTGACCAATGATCATTTCACATAGACTCTATGCCTTTCACTTTACAAACGATGATTTTCCGTTATAACTATAAATCAAATGATGTTTTTTATTCACCTAATTCATTATAAGGTTTATTTAACAGCTTTAAAAAATTTGAAATTGAAATGGATAGTCTAGGGAACATACTGTATTAATGTACTCTACTGCATATAATTTGTGAACATTTACATGATTTGTACACTTTGAACTCCCTTTCCGGCTGAAAGGGACTGAAAAAATTCATACCGAGAGATTCTTTAAATTCCCATCTAATATATATTCTATTCTCCATGGGCATATCCCTGTTTTCCTAATAGTCGGATAAAATCCTCATTATATTTCTTGTTATTCTTCTTAGGTTGTTAGGTTTTTGTATAACCTTAAAGTTAAATGGTATATGTATTGTAATACTACACGAGTCTTTAAGTCAAAACGAGAAAATAGTTTGAAATTCTATTAGAAATGATGCGCGAAGCGCCAAAGAAAATTTTTTGTATTTTTTTCTTAATTGACAAAATTTGATAATGGANTGGGGGGGGCGAGAGAGGGCTAAATATGCTAGGGGGTGAAACTCGGTTCGCCCCCACCACCCCTAGTTGCTTCACTGTTTTGGATAAGGTAAGGTTTATAATAAGATAATACAAAGTTTAGGATAAGATAAGACAAGGTTCAGAAAAAGATAAGACAAGGTTTAGAATAAAATAAGACAAGGTTTAGGACAATATAATACAAAGTTTAGGATAAGAAAATATAAAGTTTAAGAAAAAATAAGATAAGGTTTAGGATAATATGATACAAAGTTTAGGATAAGATAATATAAAGTTTAGGAAAAAATAGGACAAGGTTAAAGATAATATGATACAAAGTTTAGGATAAGATAATAAAAGTTCAGAATAATATAAGACAGGTTTACGATAAGTTTAGACATTAGACAAGGTTAAAAAAAGATAAGACATGGTTTAGGACAAGGTAAGATAAAGTTTAGAATAATATAACACAAGGATTAAGATAAGATAAGATAAGATAAGGTTTAGAGTATTATGAGATAAAGATACACATTGGTACCCTTTAAACTTTTGTCTAAGAGAAAATGATGAAGTTATCCCTGTTCTATCTAATCTAATTACAAATGGATTATTTTCAACTGTGCTTTATCTATAAAAGTGATTTGCGGATTTTTTACCACGACGATATCTCCACAATATTGATGAGATAATGGTTTAAAGGGTACCGTTGTGAATCAGGTAATCAACTCCTAAAATGTGGTCAGTTGAAATTATAACGACAGGTCCTTTAAGTAACAATATACCGAGGACTTTTACTTTTGAACATTTCTAAAACTTTAAAGAAATGCATTTTTTAAATTGATCTAGCTGGACGCACTGGCAACACATCCGAATCAATTGGTTTCCATTCCAGTGCATGCTAAAACTTTCTTTTATCTTATTTTAAGAATATTTTAACATTTTAAAAGTGCACACTACAAAGCGTAACTTTCTTTATTGAATTTGTAAAAAACAATGTTTTGTGAACACTTCAAATATTATTCTTTATCAGGAATTCATTGTTTTTATTTTAATCCACGTCCTTGGTCGCAGGTTTATGATACAGTGGTAGGCAATTATATCAATAAAATGAAAACGACTTTTTAAAAAGTTTTTATTGTTTACAGTCATTTTTCGAATTAAAAGTTTACACGTAATTAAAAAGAAGCTTTTTTAATTGACAGTTTTGATTGTTGGTAAATAATCGTCTACCACTGTAGACCTCAGTTTTAGTTTTTCCTCGATATTCTACAAAAAAGTTGATTCAGGAATTTTTTGTTTCGATATTTGGCATACCGAGTTTTAACGATAGTAACGCTCAATCGGTCTGATTTCATATCGTTTGTAATGATTATTTCTAAACCATAGATACGTGATTGTAGGCCTGCGGGGGGCATCATGGAATTATATTTACTAAAATTGCTTTTTATGCATAAAATTACTGCTTATTATACACCATTGATAACTGATACAATAAAAGATATATAATATTTTCTAAATTTTTTTTAACTTTACATGTCGAGCAGAAAAAATGTTCTAATTTTCTCCCAATCTTATTTGAGTTTGTCAGAAAAAAAATGAAAACCAATTTAAAGTTTGAAATGGTCTGTGAGAAGAAGGATCAACTCCAGGACCGACCAATACTACAGGTAATTTCAAACCTGTGTTGAAGCTTGAATCCCCTAAACATGTCAGGTTTAACCCCAGCAGTTCACACCAAACTAAATATTCGGCCATAGGACCGAACATTTGCCTATCCAAATCAAGTGATCCGGCTAGGATTTTAAAAAATAGTTCCTTTATCCCCCCAACAGCTCTACTGCTCAAGACCCAAGATCTGTCAGTAAACTTATCATTTCGCATTTTTTTATTTTATTAGGTGCTTAAGTAAAATATAACATGGCGGGGTGGGGACTGGGGACCATATCTGGCCAAACGGCTTAACCAACTTGGCTGACATTTTTTGACGGAACCATAGGCTAAAGATAAAAGATTTTTTTTTCAAATTAATTTAAGTCAAACCTCAAGTAGCTGAATGTTTATAAAAATAGAAAAAAGATCTGAAATGAAAAAAGTTTATCGTATTGAGGTCGTCTTCCTTTTCCAGGTTTCCCAAACTACCCTTCTCCTAGCAATAAATCTGTCTTTGGACAAAAGACGAAGGAAAAACTTGTATAAGGGTTTCCGGTATTTATTTATAAATGTACTCATCCTTCAATCAAGTCTTTGTTTGAGGGGAAAAGTTTTGAAAAAGTTAGATTAATTCTCTTCGGAGAAGACAATAAACTAGGGTGTAAAATATCTGTGGATATATATAATAAAAACTATTCAGAGCGCTTCCCATCCCATTTTCAAATATTGACTATTTGATTTAGCAGAATATACAGTTTGACAGATGAAGGGTGTATAACATCAGATTGCAAAGATTTAAGGGTTAAACAATTCGAGATTAGGACAAGTGTTTAATTCCGTTGAAGCTGAGCCATTTTTTTTAAATGATGATTTTTGTATCTCATTCATGTCATTCATGTAAATAAAAACATTTTATAACTTTATAATCTTGTCTTTGAAAGTCGTGATTTATAAATTAATGGAAAATGGGCCAGGATATAATCTTTAAAATTGTATTGCGATTAACCTAACCTAGCTATGTCTGTAAATAGCTAAGTTAAACTTGTATTGTGATTAGCTTAACTAAGGTTGTATATAACGACACAAAACTTATAATTACGTCAATTAACTTAACCTGTAACATAGAACTTAGAAAGATAGATATAGATCGGGAATTACATTGAGTTGTGTCTTGTAAGACAGATACCTGAGAATACAGACTAAGTCGTATCTGGATTGATATTCACTATGGTATTCGTGTGAACCTTGAGTTCCTGATTGAGCTGTATCTTGTAAGACAGATACCTGAGAATACAGCCGGAGTCGTATCTGGATTGATATTGGCTATGGTATTCGTGTGAACCTAGTGTTCCTGATTGAGTTGTATCTTGTAAGACAGATACCTGAGAATACAGGCTGAGTCAAATTTGGATTGATATTCGCTATGGTATTCGTGTGGACTTTGAGTTCCTGATTGAGTTGCACCTGCATTAATACTGCTTTAAAAGATTTTCTATGAGTAGGGCATTTACTACATGGCATTCAAAAACTTCATCACTTGATTAAGATAAGTTTATTCGGAGATCCTATGGATAAACTATTCGTACCTTGTTCAAGTATACTTCTCAGAGTTCAGTAAATCCGACCTCAGAGATAAATATCCAGAGATAACACGTCACTTACTTATCTGAGTCTCTTCAAGTAAGTTGGTTAAAACCTTCATCCTGGTCTTTATTTGGATAGCTTCTCTGATACTCCCCATATCAGTCCCATCTCTTTTCGTTCAGCTTCGACACTCATTCTTCATGTTAATTTTGGTCTATCCAAGTTTTTTTCTTGTTGGGTCCATTTTTCTCTGGTTTTATCTTTATCCTGTTTCATCTTTCTTCGGCTTCATCTTTCTCTGGTTCCATCTTTCTTCGCTTTCATCTTTCTCTGGTTCCAGCTTTCTTTGGTTTTATCTTTATCCTGTTTCATCTTTCTACAGTTTCATCTTTCTCTGGTTCCATCTTTCTTCTGTTTAATATTTCTCTGGTTCCAGCTTTCTTTGGTTTTATCTTTATCCTGTTTCATCTTTCTACAGTTTCATCTTTCTCTCGTTTCATGTTTCATGTTTCATGTTTTCTATAGTTCCATCTTTTTCCGGTTACATCTTTCTGTGGTTTCATCTTTCTCCAATTCTATCTTTCTAAGGTTTCATCTTTATCCGGTTCCATTTTTATCAAGTTCAATATTTCTCCATTTCCATCTTTCTCCAGTTCCATCTTTCTCCAGTTCCATATTTCTCTGGTTTTATGTTTCTCCAGTTCCATGTCTCTCCAGTTTCATCTTTTTCTGGTTTCATCTTTCTCCAGTTCCATCTTTTTCCAGTTCTATTTTTCTCCAGTTCCATCTTTCTCAGATTTCATCTTTCTCCGGTTCCATATTTCTCCAGTTCTATTTTTCTTCAGTTCCATCTTTCCCATCTTTCTCCGATTACATCTTTCTTTGATTTCATCTTTCTTCGAATCTATCTTTATCCAGTTCTGTTTTTCTCTGGTTCTATTTTTCTCCGGTTCTATCTTTCTCGGATTACATCTTTCTCCAATTCCATCTTTCTCCAGTATCATCTTTCTCCAGTTCTATATTTCTCTGGTTTCATGTTTCTCCAGTTCCATCTTTCTCCAGTTTCATCTTTCTCTGGTTTCATCTTTCTCCAGTTCTATCTTTTTCCAGATCTGTTTTTCTCTGGTTCTATTTTCTCCGGTTCTATCTTTTCCGGTACCATCTTTCTCCGGTTAAATTTTTTTCTGGTTCCTCTTTTTCCGGTTCCATAAAATACTTCTCTGCTGATCCATTCTGATATTCTGAACACATGGCCAAGCCAGGAAACATCCACCAAGAGCAGAGAGGAAGTATAGACTAAAGACCTATAGTTTAGAAATTAATAACGATAAAGAAAATTAATTTTGTATCAAGGAAAAACAAAAAGAAATCCTCCAATGGAGGATTAAACCCTTGTTCTTCAGCTAATTACAATTATCCTTTCTTAATTGCTCTTTATCGTTTTCGTGAACTTACAGGCCTCTAATTGTTTAAATAGATTATATAATTTAGAAAAAATACGATCCCCTGGATCCTAGATTGAATGTGTAAACAATATCATGGTATGGTTTTGTTCTGATATAAACGATTTTAAAGAATGCTCGAACGTTTTTTGTGACGGTCTCATTCTTATTGAAGGACAGGCCGGTTAAACATTGCAATTGGGGGGTAGTTACCCTAGGGCGGCCCTGTAAAAATTGTTCAGAGGTGCACTTTTTCTTTTGAATAGATATATGTGAAACTAAGAAAAATCCAAAATATTTTTTTTTTTTGCCCTTTTTTCCGGTGCCGTCGGAAAAAACGTGATTTTTTGGCCATTTTTGAACTTTATTGATTTTATTTCTTAAAACTTTTATAAAATCCAAAGTTTTTGACTGAGAATAATGTTTTATATCATTTTGGAAATCCCAGATAATGGTCTAAAAGATAAAACCAAGTTATACTGAATATTTTGAAAAATCATAGTTTTATAAGCAGTTTTAGCCCCAAAATCGTCGATTTTATTGATGCGCACTTGCAGCTCACTAACATACCCTGAGAACTGAACAAAAAAAATAATTTTTATTTTCATTTTCTATATTTTATACTTATTCTAAAATGTCATAACTTTTTGAAATACCTTCAAAAATGGTCGATTAATGAATAGTTCAAAAAATTCCGTTTTTTTGAGTTTTTTGAAAATTGTAACTCTTTTATAATTTAATGACGTGTTTGGACATTTTGAACTTGTTCTTTTAAAGTGTTCATAAAATGCATAGTTTTTGACTTGAAATGTTGTTTAATATCATTTGGAAACCCCAGATACTACTTTATAAGACATAATATTAAAATTTGTTTTAAAAATTGTTGAAAACTATTTTATTTTTATGTAATTTACTCGAAAAATAATCTGGTTTTATATATATACACTAGCCTTGTTAAAACACTCGCTGACAAATATTGAAACATTTAATTATAGTTTTTCAATTTCTATTTGATATATTCTATGCTTAATGGTTTAAACAACTTAAGAAATTTATAAACCTTTTAAAGTTATATGTTATTATAGAAAAGTGATTTTCCTCCACTTCAATGACATTTATTGAAATCTTTGTAGAATCGTCAAATTTTAACTTCTGCAGGTCAAGGTTGGACAAAATTTTAATATTAATGGAACAAAAAATTATTTTGCATTTTTTTTATCTCATAGCATTGCACGTTTTTCCTAATTGTCATGGAAAAATATTTCATTTTTGAAAATATTTTTGTTCACAACAATCAAAAGAGATCGTCTGAAACACAATAAAACAGACAAAATTTGGATTTGAAACTGTCGTTTACTACATTTCTGTGAACTTGCAACAAGAAAACTCCTGAGCAGCTTAATATGGCGAAAAATCAGGGCCATTCTCAAGAAAAGGACTGATTGGAGAACAGTTATGTCTATTGAATCTACGAAAATTGTTCCTTTTTTCCCTATGACAAACGAACAGTTCCCCAATGTACCTGATGACTTCATACTGAGGCTTTCTACAGTACCAGAGATAGCTTTATCTCATATGCAAATGGGATTATATCTGAGCTGGGAACTTTTGATTTCTGGATATAGGGATTAATGCTAGATCCACTCTTTTTCTCGAGATTAAATAATGCGTGTTCTCCTCTTGTTATTAATCTCCAGATTAATTAAATGATAGGGATTAAGGATTTCCCATTCAAAAGTTTGCAGCTGTGGAAATATTTCTACTGAGTTAGAAAAGAATAAACCTGGCCCACATTCTAATGCCAGATGGCTAAACCAGTTCTCCAGACTGTTAAGAATATATGCAGCAACAACAAATCCTCCTTATTGTCTGATACGTATGGTCCATCACAGAGAGATGAAACACCAGTTTCAAATACAAATTTTGTCTGTTTTATTGTGTTCCAGAGGATCTCTTTTGATTGTTGTGCACAGAAATACTTTCAAAAATTAAATATTTTTGAATGACAATCAAGAAAACCGTGCAATGCTGAGAGTAATAAAATGTAATATAATTTTTTGTTCCATTAATCATGTTTAACTTATAGCCTGATATTTAGGCTCTTTAAATTGTGTCCAACCTTAATCTTACAGGGACTGTAAAGGAAAAATAAAAGGGGGTATAGGCTGAAAGCAAAAATGAAAAATAATTTGATATTAAATTGTGCCCAACCTTGACCTGCAGAAGTTAAAAATTGACGATTCTACAAGTATTTCAATAAATGTCATTGAAGTGGAGGAAAATCACTTTTCTTGAATAACATATCACTTTATAGATTTATAGATTTCTTAAGTTTAAAAAATCACGTTTTTTCCGACGGCACCGGAAAAAATGGTCAAAAAAAAAATATTTTGGATTTTTCTTAGTTTCATATATATCTATTCAAAAGAAAAAGTGCACCTCTGAACAATTTTTACAGGGCCGCCCTAAGTTACTTCTCCCCCCAATAATAAAGAAACTGTTACTGCACTTATCAATAATTTCCTCTGAGGCCCAGCATGACCCCCCAACCCCCCCCCCCCATATTGTAAAATGTAAAATTGCATGAATGTGAATACGTTGTACAGGGTTAAAAACAAAGAACGAGAATCATGGGACAAAATAAAACTAGATTTTTTGAAAAAAAAATAATTTACAGTTGCTGGGAACCAAAAGCATGTAAGGGAAAAGATTAAACGAATTCTGTGAAGTCGTCTTCGAATCCTCATCCTTTGTGGAAACACCCTCTGCCTACAATAGTTAGTTTCCAAAGTCTAACTTAATATTCTGTAAGAATATGAAATCAAGAGAATTGAAGAATATAAACTTAGTTTCAACCTTTATCTCAAGTTTTATATACAGTGTGTCCCACAAACATGCCAATTAAAAGGCGACAATTGGACGAAATATAAAGTAACGGGACTGTTGATTTCAAGCGACCGGGGGCCTTTAAACCCTAAGTATCGGCTGAACAGGAACTGATCTATAAAAAATGATGTATGAAAAATAAAAATCTGGGTCCTGTTTGGAAGGGTGTTTTACGCTTTTTTATAATCTAAGATTGCATTTTGAATATTGGTCCTATTTAAATTTTCATGTTTAGTTTGACACTCTGTATTTACAACTGGATTCATTAAAACACAAGTTCTAATCAACATAAACAATATACTTCACTAGAGTTTACAACCCATACTTTATTTAAATATTTAACTTTGTTTATTTTTTTAATTTTATTTATTAAATCCAGTTGGATGATTTTATCTTAAGCTTGATTCTTCAAATGTGGATGAATGATGAATTTCATTCAGCAAAATTTGACGAATATTGTTACTATGTTGACTTTGGCTCCGGCGCTACTTCAAAGAAATTAAGTCATTCCACAACTTTAAATTTTGTGATCATTATATCTTTGCAACTTGGTGGTGTAAACGCTCTTCTTTATAAATATATTTATGTAAATAATGTATATGAATTTCCTTTTATTTTTTGGACACTAATGTGACTAATTTTACATCAATAGAAAATTAAAATTAGCTATTTTTACTATCAATTTTGCTTAAAACCCCTTAAATGCTTAAATATTACAATTACACTGAAAATTATCACTTTTTGTAACCCCTGAAAGACCATGAAGTCTAGTGAAAACCTACGTCTATTAGTTCCCTGTATCCTGGTATATATAAAAACACTGAGTAGTCCTTCAACCCAACCTGACGTAAGTAAACCCGTTGAAAGATTTGAATATGGTAAATACAAAGCAAATTATAATAAATCAACTTGATTATAATAGTTTCTCTGGTTTTAAACCAGGCGGAAGGATGAAATGAGCAGGAAGTGATCCATACCAATATTCTTACCAAGGGTAAGGATAAGGTTTTTAAACCATACAGAAAGAATTCTTTGACAATTCGCCAGAAGATTTTAGGATAAGACAGGAACTATATAGTACTAACAACAGGGGCGTATACAGGAACTATATAGTACTAACAACAGGGGCGTATACAGGAACTATATAGTACGAAAACATGGGCGTATACAGGAACTATATAGTACAAACAACAGGGGCGTATACAGGAACCTTATAGTACTAACAGCAGGGGCGTATACAGGAACTATATAGTACTAACAACAGGGGCGTATACAGGAACTATATAGTACTAACAACAGGGGCGTATACAGGAACTATATAGTACTAACAACAGTTAGGCGTATACAGGAACTATATAGTACTAATAACAGGGGCGTATACAGGAACCATATAGTACAAACCAAAGGGGCGTATACAGGAACTATATAGTGCAAACAACAGTGGCGTATACAGGAATTATATAGTACAAACAACAGGGGCGTATACAGGAATGTTTTCAGGGGGGGAGGGGCTTAACCTGTATTGACATTCCAGGTAGGGGCTCAGTCCTGCTGAATCCTCCCTAGAAATTTTCATTTGTCATGAGGATGGTGGCTTAGCCCCGAAGCCCCCCCCCCCCCATATATGTATACGCCTCTGGTAAACGTCAACACCTTTTCCACACATCGATTTTTAAACAAAAATAACTTGGCCGAAATCTTTTACTTGAGGTAAATTCTACAGGAAGGTCAATTTTACAGGAATTCAATCCTCTCAAAAAAGATTCTCTGGCACTAGACTTCATCCAGAGTCTAAACCAGAAGATTTTCCTGATGATGATCCTGCACCTGGACCTAAACTTAATCCCGAGTTAGGCATTTGCCCTTGCCCTGAACCTGAATCTTGCCATGAACCTGAACCTGAACATAGCCTTGAACCTGAACCTGATCATGAACCTAAACCTAGCCTTGAACTTGAACCTGATCCGAAACCTGAACCTGATCATAAACTTGAACCTAGCTTTGAACCTGTACCTAAACCTATCCTTGAACCCGAACCTGATCATGAACCTGGCCCTGAACATGAACCTGAACCTAGCCTTAAACCTGAACATGATCATGAACCTAAACCTGATCATGAACCTGAACCTGGACATGAACCTGAACCTAGCCTTGCACCTGAACCTGATCCTGAACCTGCACCAAGCCTTGAACCTGAACCTGAAATTGTGTTTGATCCTGAGAATGAAACAGAATCTGAGAGATATTTTCAAATTTTTAAAACTATTAAAGGAAGTGTTCGCGAAAAATTTAAGGGGGTATAGGCTTAATGCGATAAAAAAGCGCTTTTGAACGCTACTAATCTTACTTCTATCTGTTGCGTCTGTAAGGAGAAAATTGATAAAGACGTCTCATACCGAAGAGCGTAGCGCCCATGCAAATTGAGGAAGTTGGAACATACGACTTAGACCGTAAATAAATCAAATTAATATCAAACAAATCATTCAGATATTACAACCTATAGTCATCGATTATCTTTCGCCACATTTGTATATATTTGATATTTCATACTAGTTTTGATTTTGTTTTTTAAAATAAAATTTAGCTTACAACTTGTTTTCGAAGATTCTTGGAAAATATGAAAATGTCGTCTTCATTACCAAAAATCCTCGAAACCGGAATAAATGTTTTTATAAGTATCTCTCAGATCATAACAATTAAAACATATTATGAAGAATCAACTATATATGAATGTGGCGAAAGATAATCGATGACTATAAGTTGTAATATCTGAATGATTTGTTTGAAATTAAATTGATTTTTTTACGGTCTAAGTCGTATGTTGCAATTTTCTCAATTTGTATGGACGCCATGTTATTCGGTATGAGACGTTTTTAACAATTTTCTCCTTATAGACGCAACAGATAGAAGTAAAATTAGTAGCGATCAAAAGCGCTTTTTTATCGCATTAAGCCTATACCCCCTTTCATTTTTCGCGAACACTCCCTTTAATAATCATTGCACCTTTGTAAAGAATCCTTAAACTTAAAAACATATAATATGCTATACTATATGCTATATAGGTTGCAGGGTTTATTATGACACCCTGTAGTGTGTACATAAATAAAGGTTGCAGGGTTTATTATGACACCCTGTAGTGTGTACGTAAATAAAGGTTGCAAGGTTTATTATGACACCCAGTAGGGTGTACATAAATATAGGTTGCAAGGTTTATTATGACACCCTGTAGTGTGTTTATAAATATAGGTTGCAGGGTTTATCATGACACCCTGTAGTATGTACATAAATATAGGTTGCAAGGTTTATTATGACACCCTGTAGTGTGTTTATAAATATAGGTTGCAGGGTTTATTATGACACCCTGTAGTATGTACATAAATATAGGTTGCAGGGTTTATTATGACAATAAATATAGGTTGCAGGGTTTATTATGACACCCTGTAGTGTGTACATAAATATAGGTTGCAGGGTTTATTATGACACCCTGTAGTGTGTACATAAATATAGGCTACAGGGTTTATCAGACACCCTGTAGTGTGTAAATAATATATAAAGGCTGCAGGGTTTATTATGACACCTGTAGTGTGTACATAAAATTTTTGGGTTGCAGTGTTTATTATGACACCCTGTAGTGTGTACGTAATATTATTTATTTCAGTTTGTTTATATTCTCCATTTTTTTCGAATATCTTAAATCAAAATCTACACAAATCTTAAGACCCCATAAAGGAAACTCGGGAGTTTTGTTCAACGATACTCGGGTTCATTAGGACACCCTGGAATGTGTACACTATACATAAATATAGGATGCAGGTTGTGTAGGTTCATCTCCGACCAATTATATAGAATACAAATTACAGGCTTGTTTTGTAACCTTCACATACAACTATTTTAAGTAATTATTGAATCCTTGTCATACAAAATATCAAAATGTGTTTCAGCCTGAGTTCAGATTGCCCCGTAAATACTGCTATAAATAAGTACAGCAGGGTGAAACGGAAAGTATTTCATTGTTAAATGAATTTTTAGATTTAAAAAAGTTTAAAATAAGAATTTTTAAAAATGCCGTTCACGCAGAACAAACCCTCAACACTTTATAAAGGGATGTCGTAGTAATAGTAAGTGAACTCGCCTCTAAAGAGGAGTATGCTGGATTCACAACGGTACTCTTTAAAGCTATTTTTGATTAATAATGAAGATGTCGTTTTCTAGCTTTGTGTTTAAATCTTACAATTTAACAACTGAAAATAATCAATTTTCGAAGAGAAGAAAATAGATATATCACTCGTTCTTGATGAGACCAGCACTTAAAGGGTACCATTGTGATTCGGACTTGACTAGAAATGCAAATTGACTTAAACTATACAGTCCAATATATGTTAAACTATACAGTCCAATATATGTTAAACTATACAGTCCAATATATGTTATTCGAACATGTTAGCTGCGAGAAGTCTAGCGTGCAAGCTATAGTATATATAGTCATAGATATGTTTTTATCTGTTGACCTCTTAATTGACTAACTAAGGATATGAACACTCGACTCAAATTCAAATTTTCTAATCCCTAATGTCGTAGATCTTTCAAACTATGAATTCTGCTATAGATCAAATAGTCAAGGATTGAAATGTTGATGGTTTGGACCATCAGGTTGCCATGATATATATAGGGATAAAAATATTTTAATATTTATAGTTTGTGACGAGTAATCAGTTAGTTTACATACTCAACTTCCCACAATAAATAAAGAACACTTTCAGGAAAGAAAACATTAGTTTTGTCGTAGTCTTAGAAGAAGAAATACTTTCATAACATTTGGATTTATGAGTATTCTCTAAACCTTCATTTAAATAAATAAATAAAATTTGAAAACTGTAGTATCTAATTAATTAAGAAAACATGATATATTCCTACCATAATATGATACATTCCTACTAGAACATGATACATTCCTACCATAATATGATACATTCCTACTAGAACATGATACATTCCTACCATAATATGATACGTTCCTGGCAGAACATAATTCAATCCTACCAGAACATGATACAGTCCTACCAGAACATTATAAATTCCTACCAGAAAATGATAGATTCCTACCAGAACATGATACATTCCTACCAGAACATGATATATTCATACCAGAACATGATACATTCCAACCGGAACATGATACATTCCTATTGAAACATGATACATTCCTACAATAATATGATACAGTCTTACTAGAACATGATACATTCCTACCACAATATGATACAGTCTTACTAGAACATGATACATTCCCACTAGAACATGATACATTCCTACCATAAAATACATTGTTACTAGAACATGATACATTCCTTCCATACTATGATACATTCCTACTAGAACATGACGCATTCCCACCATAATATATGATACAATAGCCTTATAGGGCGCTTCGCGCCTATCTTCTAAATTAATTGTGAACATGTTCTCTTTGTGTACATCGTAAAACAAAACAGAAATAGTTCGCGGATTTTCACAAAAAATTTCGTGGAATTTTAAAATTTTCAAAAATTTAATAAAGATCGAATTTTTATGGAGACAAATATTTGAAATTTTGATCATTCATAAACCTTCCCTGTGGCTCCGTGAGGTCCCACAAAAAATTTGGGCCCGATCGGTTCAGCCGTTTTGACGATTATTGGATACAAACAAACAAACAAACAAACAAACAGACAAACACACAAACAGACAGACAAGCCAAATTTATATATAGATTCCTACTAGAACATGACGCATTCCTACGATAATATGATACATTCCTACCAAAACATGATACATTCCTACCAGAACATAATACATTCCTACCAGAACATGATACATTCCTACCAGAACATAATACATTCCTACCAGAACATAATACATTCCTACCAGAACATGATACATTCCTACCAGAACATGATGCATTCCTACCAAAACATGATACATTCCTATCAGAAAATGAGACATTCCTACCATAACATGATACAGTCCTACCAGAACATGATACATTCCTACCAGAAAATTATACATTGCACCAATCCTTATCAGAAAATGAAAATATATTCAGCCCTGTTTAAGAGGATGGGGAAGTAGACTCCACTCTTTTAAGCAATCATTATTGGAGCAAAATTGATCTTGCGTTAGTTCTTTAGTACTGAAGAGGAGGAGGGGGGGAGGGAGGTGGTATGGGGAGGGGGTGGGCTTTAGGGGGAGGTAGGTATATCAATCATCTTTATAATCAGACACAGATTATAGGGTTTGTCACATCTATTTTTATCTAAAGTTATGTTTTACATATATGTATAAAATATACACATATGTCAACTTCGAAACGATTTACTAAAACAATGACAACTACGTCTACATGCATTTGCCCTAAGGAGGTTTACAAGCTGTACTCTGTGGCTGTACTCTCATAGAATTCAAATTGAAAATGAAATTCATTTCCTATATATGCTAGTCTAATTTGCATAGCTCTGAAACTTATAAGGATGACGTAAAAAACTGTCATGGCTTCTGTCTATTCATTTTTAATGGGAAATTTGTGATGGCATAGTTTAATAAAATTACACTTATCAAATTATAAAAAAACTTTACGTCATCGTTTTTTTCCTTTAAAGTTTATACAGATAATCATTCCCACTTTTCTAATCGATGTTTCTCTAATCATTAAATACTAATTAGTAATTACAAAATAAGGTAACAGTTCAAATTTATCCTTGAAGGTACTGCAGATGTAATTCAAAGTGACTCTCATTTGTCCTGAGGAAGATTGCAAAAGACATTAATAATTTTCTCTTTAAAAATTTACTATTTTCTTTAGAGGTTTCTCTATAAACTGAGTTTTGAAGTTCTGTTTCAGAAAAAAATGGATTAGGTAGTGTTGAAGTTATAAAAACGATGATATATTTCACATTGATTAGCTGTTAATAATTTAAAGAGTACCATATTGAATCGGACATGCTCCCTTTGAATGAAGTGGCAATTGAAATTGTATCAACATTCCCTTTATTTTAAGTAATTTCTGCTATAATTACTTTAAATATAACCTTTGAAATAAGTTTGTTAATCTTTCCAACAAACACAATAGCAGTTCTAGGTCGTAAACTTTCTATTTAAAAATTGTCAAAGTTAAAATTTTAAATGATCATGAACTAGGTTGTGTTTAAATGCTTGAATGCACTTGAACAGAAAACAAGTATGAAGTATGCTTGTCCTGCAATTTCCCCGGGTTGGGTTTAAACCTTGGAGATGACTCCGGTATGGAAGTATGATACAGATAAATCTGTTCAACTCATCCTGATTAAATTAACCCCTCCCTAACCTAGAAAAAGAGAATGATAGGAGAGGGGAGGGGGGATATGCGAAACCTAAAAGACCCTTGAAACTGAATTCGACAAGGAAAAACTCTATTAACCCCTATTTATCAAAATACAAATACTGCACAATGCACATGTACACTGTACAGGGTTATTCAGAAAGATGAAGAGTTCATGGTCAGTCCGAATCAAAATTGTTGCATCAAACAAATTCTATTTGAAACATTTTTTTTAGTCCGCGAATGAATAAGGTAAATCTGCATTTTTTTGTTGTTAAAATTTTAAAATTTATGAAAGGCCCAAAGAAATATCAGGAACAAAAGCTATGATCATTACGCGAGTAAATATATAGTTTTACTAAATTCTATTCGAAACTAAAAACATAAAAAATACAGTTTTCCAGACAACTTTTTTACAGAAATACTAAATTTTGCTATTAACAATGAAAAAGAGGTTAAAGTATTGTTTAACATGAAAGTAAGTTTTATGTCGTCGTTGAAGTCTTTTCTTTAAGATTAAACCTATCCGTCTGTTTAGAATCCCCCCGCCCCCCAATCTCAAAACTTCTTAACATATTTGACCCATAATAAGAACCAAGGTCATACAATCAATAATTTACGATATATACAAACACACACGCGCGCATATCGCCCTCGGGTTTCATTAGGAAATGCACACATGCGCCCATACGTTTTTTTAGATTTAAATAACTGCTTGAGACACGCGTCCATATGATTGTGTTTGCGAGTACTTTATAGTTTTTCATTCACATTTTGGAAATTTTGAAGTTTGAAATCTGCACAATTATACTGAATTATTCGAAATCGTCATTCATTATTACAGGGGGTATAAGTTCCTAACCCCGGTTTGGAACTAATGTCCCCCTGTAGCCCCTGTATTATTGTCAAATTTTTTAGCTTGAAAGCATATTAAACATTTGATGAAAAAATTGTCTATTAACTTTTAAAGTGTAGGCAATAGGTTATAATTCCTTCATTATATATATTAATTTAAAAAAACAAAGACGTAAAAAAGTTAATCACGAGGATTTTTCGAGCTTTTATATGTAAAGTTTTATTTGTATAAAAATCAAATTAAAATTAACTGATTTTAGTGAATTGAATTTATGGTTAGATTGTTGGATGATGAAAGCTGCTGGATCTGATTAATTTATTTTCAATCATTTGCATTCATAAATCATAATGGTTTCTTGGTTGAGGAATGAAGATTAGAAAATGAATATTATTTTTGGATTGCATATTCAGAAATGGTAAAAAAAATAAATTAATGAAAAATATGAAGAACGATTAATCATTGAGAAGAAAAGTCGAATCTGACTAATTAGCGAGGGCCGAGGGGTGGTCGTGGAAGGCAACTCGCAATCGTCCGGGGAGCTTCCGAGCCGCAAATGAGGTCTCAAAATGGGGTTGCGGCAGTGAGTTTATTAAAAAGGGAGAAAAGTAAAAGTAAAAGGGCACTAAAAGTTAAAACATTTTGCGGGAAGATGTAAAACAGGTGAAGTTCGGAAGCCCTTCTGGTGAACGCTACCGTAAATCCATTTTAAGATGTTGCTTGCGGGTCGGAAGCTCTATAGGAATGGGCTGCCTCCCCCCCCCCTTCTATGCACTGCACTGCAGATGAACAAACTGTCAGACAGTTCGAAATTGATTTGAAATGTGTTCAACTTCAAAGGTTAACAAAGCATTTTTTATGCAAAGTTCATCAAAATTGAGATTATGATTAATTAGATGATGACTTGTTTGATTTGTTGGTTGATTGATGTTTGGATGATTGGATTTGATTAGACGTTTGCAGTTGATTCGATATTTGGTAAACTGGATTTTTGAATAATTAGATATTTGGTAACTGAATTTTTGCATGATTGGATACTTGGTAAACTGGATTTTTGAATGATTGGATATTTGGTTAACTGGATTTTAGGATGATTGGATATTTGGTAGACTGGATTTTTTTAAAGATTGGATATTTGGTATACTGGATTTTTGGATGATTGGATATTTGGTAAACTGAATTTTTGCATGATTGGATACTTGGTAAACTGGATTTTTGAATGATTGGATATTTGGTAGACTGGATTTTTGGACGATTGGATATTTGGTAGACTGGATTTTTTGAAGATTGGATATTTGGTAAACTGGATGTTTTAATGATTGGATATTTGGTAGACTGGATTTTTGAATATTTGGTAAACTGGATTTTTGCATGATTGAATATTTGGTATACTGGATTTTTGAATGATTGGATATTTGGTAAACTGGATTTTTGGATATTTGGTAAACTGGATTTTAGGATTATTGGATACTTGGTAGACTAAATATTTGGATGATTGGTTATTTGGTAATCTAGATTTTTGGATGACTGCAGGATGCTTAGTTTATTGGATATTTGGTTAATAAGTTGTTTGGTTTTGTTTAATCAGATGTTTGGATATTTTTTTGTTGGATGTTTGATTGTTTATAAATGTTTGGTTAACTGAATATCTGGTCAATTGATGGATGCTTGGTTAATTAGAGTTTTGTTTAGTATAATTGTTTTTTTTGGAGATAATTAAAGATGGTTGACTTGGATGGTTAATGATTTGTTGATTTTTTCCTAGGTTGGTTACTTTGTAATATTTAGTCGGTGGGTTAGTTGGAAAGATGATTGGTTGGATGGTTAATATCTCGGTTGGTTACTTTGGAAATGATAAGTGGTTGGGTTGGTCCTGGATTGGTTTGTTGTATATTTGCTTGAACATTTTGTCCAATGGCCTGAAAATAATTGCAGATATAAAGGAGAAAATAAAAGATTATGTTTTAGAATATAAAGATTGGAACTAATGCAGTCCTGGTATCCTAATAAATATGCGAATAAAAAAAGCATCTGAATCAAAAAAGCATCTAAATCCAAAATAAACAGTTTAAATCCCAATGCATTCGAATCCCAATAAAGCATGGGAATCCCGAAAACATGTTAATCCCAATAAATGTTTGAATTCAAATAATAAACATATCAATAAAAATGCGATTTCCATCTAAACCTTTAAATTGAAAAAGAAAAACCTGCAAACCCCGAAAAACATTTGAATCCTTTCATTCAAATCTGAATCTTAACAAAACTTGTAAATCCCAACTAAACATGTAAATCCCAATAAAAAATGTGAATACCAATAAATATCCCGACAGAAAAATCTCAATACTCATTGTATCGTGAATTGTAATAACAAGTTTCCTAAATAGAGAGATAGAAAGATCTAGATAGAGCCAAGTCAATATTGTTAAAGTAGAAATCAAAGAAAGACTAAATTTCAACAGTATATTTTGAAGAACGGGATTATTGCTCAAATCGCTGAATTGTTCAAATCCCAAAAACATTTATAGTGAGCACCTTGGTAAAACATGTGAATCCAAAAAATCAAATGAACTCTAATGTAAATTTAGTGATTCAAAATAGAGAAGTTACAAAATTTCGAATTGCATGAATAAAATAAAATTTTATTCTTATTCCTGTATTTCTTCATGTTTACTGCGGTTTTGTTTTTCAATGAATGAATCTCAAAGTGTAAGATTGGGTTTCAAAAACTCTTTCCTTTAGTGCTCAAATTTTAGAATTCTAATATTTAAAAACAATTCATGATTTTTAAAACTATCTGAATCTCAAAAATTTTCTGGCCAAAACTATAATGATAAAAAAGGAGCTTTTTTGCTGCTCTAAAATATCTAAAGGAGTTGAGTCTTTGTAATAAACTCTGATTTGCTAATACCTATATTTTTCCACCTGATGGTGTAAACCTTTGATATTTCAAACTTAGATTTTTTCATCTAACAGAATTTATAGTTTGAAATATCTAAGGTCTACGGCATTGGATTACAAAGATATAGAGATAAGAAAATCATAGTTTGTGACAAAGACTCAATACCTTTGTATCTAATATTAAAAATTCATTTTATCCATCATATAAATATAATATACTTTTATGTGTTTATGTATTAATTGTTTATAAATGATTTATTTACAAGTTTAATAATTCATATATAGAGTAAAGTGCGTTGTCTGGTTATACTTCAAAAATAGCTGAATTTGGTTACACTTATCTTTCAATCCTAATATCATTGCAAAATTACTTCTTACTAAAATATTATTATCAGGTTTGCATACCTTTAGTCGCGACATTTTTGTTCTTCCCTCATTGTAACATTTACAGTACATTAAAAAATAAATATACACAATAATGCATTTTTGAAATTTTAGAGCTAAGAAATGCAATTCAAGAGCTAAGATTTGTAGGTGTATTGATTGTTTTTGAAGTTTTTTTTTCCTCCAGTAGTTGCTCAGTTTGATGATCCTACCATAGCTGAACGGCTTGATTATCCTCCCCTCGCTGAGCAGCATGATGATCTTCTCCTTGCTGAGCAGCATGATGCTGAGCATCTTGATGAACCTCTCTTCGCAGAACAGCTTGATAATCCTCAATAATAAGAGAAAGAAAGATTTATGCCGGAGAAAAGATTTTTAACTTTTATTGGTGCTTGGGGTGAATAATTTTAAAATCAATGTCGGATTTTTTTGTTTGTGTTTGTGAAAAATAAATTAAACACTTTTTGTTAGGAATAGATTTTCATAAACTTAAAAAATGTAAATTATTTAAAATAGAATTCATATTTTATCTTGGTTTTTAAGCTCTTATGTTTCGGAGAAGTATTGTTGTGCCCATGGAATAATTTTTCAAGTTTACTGATGATCGTATAACTTCTCAAATCTCAATATGTAGTTTTAACCAGCAAATCTTTTCATCCTATTGTGTATAGAAAAACTGTCTATATACTGTTTACATACCCCAAATCTGTGTACGCTAAATATACAGAGAGAACACAATTGCCACAACTTCCATTTATCTGATATATACTGTATGTTACTACACGATCTATACCTATAACACTCATTCTCTTTGGTCCCTGATCTCTGTCCTTATTGCAATGACGACGGATTACATCCCTTGTTTGTACATTTAAACTCAAATAATTTATTTTTGCGAAATGCATTTTTGACATTTACAAATAAAATATGGTTCCTGCGTATTCGTTAATTTCAGATAAATTTCGTCAAATCTTCGATTTTCAAATTGAATTAAATCATTTCATCAGATTTATGGGTCTCACCGGTAATACGGTAAATATTATATATCAATTAAGTACATGAAAAAAGTTACAAAACCGATTTGAAACTTTACGTGATTTAACAATATAAAAAAATCACATTTGTAATGCTACTATGGCAACGACACCGCGTCAAATTAAAGGAACATGATGTTAAATTATCTCCCTCTAACAGTATGGGGTTGAATAGTTTGGTTAAAGGTTGATAGATTTATGTTTTAGTTCAACTTCCGTTTCATCTTAACCAGCAATATCAGGACATCAGGTACCAAACCTTCATATAGTTCATGTTATCTATCATATATCTTTGCTTGTCTCATTGTCTGTCTGTCGGTTTGTGTCCCAATAAACGTCGAAACAGCTGAACCGATAGGGCCAAATTTTGTGTGGGACCTCGTGTGACCCCAAAGAGGGGAGGAAGGCCAACCACATCAATCTCTATTCCGAACCACATTCTCCTCTTTTTCTCGTCCGAGTGCAATTGAATGTTAGTGTAAATGAACATTTGTGACAAAAAATTTGTTCAAACTGACTAAATTTTTTTTTCTGTAAATATTAGTGCAATTGAACGTTAGTGCAAATGAACATGTCCAAAAAAAATGTTCAAATGGACTAATTTTTCTTTTCTGTAAATATACAGTGAAACCCTTAATAATGAACACATCGAAAGAATTCATCAAATGTCGTATTCTTCACATTCTGATAATGGAAGGTTGCAGATATTTAGTTTTTTAATTAAATGATTGTATGGAACTCTTTAAAACTGTTCCCGCATATTCATGGATATTTATTTATTTTAGCAAATACTGAAATTTACGTAATATACAGGGTGTCCCGCGAAACATGACAGTATGCAAGAGGACTTGAATGTCGTCTTGATTTTTGATATAATTTGCTGTGTTTATTTGTCAACCTAATTTTAGAAGTAAATTTCTAGAGATAATAATCACAAAATTCCCCTAGTCCTGCCATTTCCAAAATGTGGTCTGCCTTTTTATTGCTTTCAATATTGCCCGACATATAAAGAATTTCGTTCAGATTTCGACAATTTTGCTTTTATTTAACAAAATTGAAATCTGAACCAAACTCTTTATATCAATATTGAAAGCACAAAAAACGCAGACCACTTTTTGGAAATGCCAGGGCTAGGAGAATTATGTGATAATTGTTTCAAGAATCATACATGTTAAAGTAAATAGAAGACTAAATGTCACAAATAAATTCATATATCAAAGACGACTTTCAAGTCGTCTTGCTATTGTCATGTTTCGTGGGACACCCTGTACGTCAGTCCGATCAATCATTAGAAACGATACGACACTCAAACGATACGACGACACCGAAAACAACGCTAAGAATTGTCGTCTTTTATATATTGAAAGTTTTCTGAGAAAATGTCGCGGTATGCGATCACTGTCTGTTGTGTTGGAATTTTCTTTCTAGTTTTGGAATTCAAATCTGTCCGGGTTAATTCTACTCTCTGTTCTCATGTTATTCAAAAAGTTTTAAGTAAGTTGAAATTTTTTCTTTTTATTTATGTTTGAGATAATGTTGGTTGATTTGAGCAAACTTATTATGACTCATTCATCTGACATCCTAGCTGCTATAGCTGTATATCTTATCTTTGTTTATTATAAATACCAATTTATTTTACAATTTTTGTTAGATATCAGCTTTAGGTAATTTCCTAGTTATGGGCCGAGCGCTGCGGCAAAGTCAGGATAAGGACTGAGCGCTACGGTCTGTGACAGGCAAATATAATTTTTATCCAACTATATTATGAATTGAATGTTTAGATCAACTATTTACTGTGGACTGTGGTACTGTTACAATACTGTTAAAATGTTTGGATCAAGTCGAGGAATGGAAGAAACACTTTTCCAATTAAAATTTTGCTCAAAACAGTTGGAAAGACTGTCTAAAAAGGTGAATGTCTAATGTATTTAGGAGGGGTATGTGTTGTTGATCGTTTAAAGTTGTTTAAAAAAAATATTAAAACTTCCAATAATTCAAAACTGCTGTGTTAAACTTTGCAATATCTTCAATAAACTGTAGTTTTTGGATCGTTTTTGGTCATTTTTTGCCATTATCTTCAGCCAGGGTCAAAATTTTAAGAGAAGCAAATGTTCCTACACTATGTCAAATTTAACCCTAAGAGAAAATATAAACAAAAACGAACTAACTCGAGGAACATCGCTAAGGGAGGGAGGGTTAAAACTACCAAATCTTTCCGAGAAGAGAAGGAGGGTTGGGGTTGGGTTGGGGGGCTGTCGAAATCGAGTAACAAAATATATTCATAATGTAAGGTTAGAGCCACTTAATTATTTTGAAGGCAGAGAAAGAGCAGAAGAAAGAGGAAGGAATGATAAAGAAAGCATTGACTAAAGGAGATGTTGAGAGGGCCAGGATATATGCAGAAAATGCCGTCAGGTAAATTAATGATTAATAGAATAAATAATGGTTTACAACAGGAGGCAAAACTTTTAATTTTGAGCGGTCTTTATCCTTTCGAGGAGTAATCCGATTTTTGTGCTTGTTCTGTTCAGTCGCTTTGATGTTTATTGTTTAGTTGATATTTATTGTATGCAATTTAATGGGTTTTTGACAATTCCTCCGGACCGCCTCGCTGAAAAGTGAAAAATTTAATCTGTATTGTTTTTCCTTCAGGAAGAAGAACGAAAGTTTAAATTATCTAAGAATGTCAAGTAAGGTTGATGCAACATCTTCTAGGTGAAAAAAATTAGTTTTTGACATTTTTTTAAAAATTGAAATATTATTTTCTAATATAAAGTAATCTTGGTTATGGAAACACAGTCAACTAGTGACGTATAAGAAGATTACTTTTTAAAGTTATCTTTAGATTTCAAGAATCTAAGAATTTTCAAAGTTTGTTACAGTTCGATATTACAAGAACAACTAAATAATAAGAACAAAAATATTTATTTAAAATTTCAAAAGTAACCCATAATTATTTAAGAGTTCAAACTGCCGTAACGATGAAGGGTGTTGCTAAGAATATGGGATCCGTCGTAAAATCATTGGAGAAGGCAATTAATTCAATGGAACTACAGAAAATTTCAGAGGTAAAGTCAACTAATGAAATCCATTTCATCTTTATAAAAAGTAAAATTATGGCCCTTTTGTAACTTCTTAATTCTTACAAAGTAATATCGTGAAAATAAAGGTGAATAATTTTCCCCCCAGATGCAAGGTATATTTCTCGATGGACTCAAAATGAAATTTTGAAAAGAATGAATAAAAAATTGAAAAAAAAGGAATCAGAAAAGGCGGAAATTACAATTGATGTCACAGTGATAGGGGAGTTAATTCATGAAACAATTACTCATGAGTCAGCGATTACATCAATACAATGAAGACTATTTTTTATGCAATCTTTTTTGCAAATTACAAGTTAAAAAGTAAACAAAAAGAAGCTCTTAATTGTCTCTGCTGTTTGATAGATTGAAATAAAAAGTTGTCTTCCTTGCATTGTTATATACGACGACCACTGTATACTCTATTTTCGCAAACATTCCCTTTAATCTAAATATATTAAGGTGATGGATAAGTTTGAACAACAGTTTGAGGATCTGGATGTTCAGACCAGTGTTATGGAGAACGCTATGGGAACTGCAACAACAACATCAACACCTGCCAGTCAGGTTGATGATCTTATCAGACAGGTAGGTTCAAGTATATACTCTCTAGGTACTTGGTTAGACAGGTAGGTTCAAGTATATACTCTCTATTAGGTACTTGATTAGACAGGTAGGTCCAAGTATATACTCTCTAGGTATCTGATTAGACAGGTAGGTTCAAGTATATACTCTCTAGGTACCTGATTAGGCAGGTAGGTTCAAGTATATACTCTCTAGGTACTAGACAGGTAGGTTCAAGTATATACTCTCTAGGTAGAAAAGTATATTCAAGTGTATACTCTCCAGGTACCTGATTAGACAGGTATATTCAAGTATATACTCTCCAGGTACCTGATTAGACAGGTATATTCAAGTATATACTGTCCAGGTAACTGATTAAACAGATAGGTTCAAGTATAGAGTATAGAAAAGCTCAAGCTTTGTAATCTCTATTCATAAATTAATAAGTTATTATGATTCAAATTAATATTTTTACCCATAGATTACTGTTTTTAAATGCATGTTAGTTTTTATTCAAAAATTTATATATTTTTTTATATTTATTATTTTTACATAGTTCTACATAATTTTCCATATTTTTGCATAATTTTACAAATTTTTTATACTCTCTATTTTCCATAATAATTATTATTATTACTACTATTTGATTTTTTCTTTATTTTACTTGATTTTACAATAATAAATATAATTTTACATAGTTTTACATTTTTCTGCCAAGGTTGCTGAGGAAGCTGGTCTGGAGGTTTCTGCACAGATGGCATCGGTTCCATCGGCTAATATTGGAGAGACAGTGGTAACATTCTTTTTATCTTTTAAAAAAATCATATTTGTTTATAAAAAACTTAAAATGTTTCGAAATTGTTTTGAAAAATATTTTATTTAATTAAAAAAAAATTTCAGGCTGCTTCTACCGTTGACGATCCTTTAAGCAGAAGATTAGCAGCTCTTAGAGAATAAATCCTGCAACATCTTCTTTCTTTCCTGCTCTTTTCTACTACCAGAGAATAAATCCCGCTAGAGAACAAACCCATTCCAACATCTCCTCTTTTTCATTTCCTGTCCTTTTCTATTACCAGAAAATAACTCCTTCCTGCTAGAGAACAAACCCATTCCAACATCTCATCTTCTTCCTTTCCTGTCCTTTTCTACTACCAGAGAATAAATCCCTCCTGTTAAGGAACAAATCCATTCCAACATCTCATTTTCTTCCTTTCCTGCTCTTTTCTACTACCAGAGAATAAATCCTGGTAGAGAACAAACCCCTTCCGACATCTCTTCTTCTTCTTTTCCTGCTCTTTTCTACTACCTGAGAATAAATCCCTCCTGTTAAAGAACAAACCCATTCCAACATCTTATCTCCTACTTTGCTGCTCTTTTCTACTACCAGAGAATAAATCCCTTCTGCTAGAGAACAAATTAATTCCAACATATTATCTCCTTCATTTCATGCTCTTTTCTACTACCAGAGAATAAATCCTACAGTTCTATTTTACTTCAATAGAATTTACTCTCTCCATTCCAACCTACCATCTTCTGTTTTTAACAACCAGAATATAGAGTCCTACTCCCTGCAGAGCAAATATTCTTCTTTATGTTTCTACCTAGAGCTTTTATTATACTCTACTTCTAGAGAATAAATCGAATCGCCTTGGCTCCCTTGTTCTCTATTCTATTACTAGAAAATAATCCAACCTACTCGCTACTCGGTATTTCTTCTCCTTTTTCAATCCTTTTTTTCTATTATCGTGATAGACAGTAAAGAGGGAAAAACCTAGTTCTTACTTCTTCATTTATAATAATGGCATTAGTAAACCAAATCAATATTATCAAGAACCAAAACAAAACTTAAATCATGCTATTCATGTACAAATATATTATTACATTTATGTGTTTTTGGCGGAATATTATGTTATTGCTTAACTAATGAACATTATAAAAAAATTAAATCATTGATTGATTGATTTATTGACATACTCAATTTCAGATTGAAAATGGTGGATGCTCAAACCAAGAAAACGCTAAGTGGAATTCCTCTTCTAAAAACTAAGGTGAAGCTAAAATGTAATTTGAGATCGGAACTTTTGTATTGTTGTTTGTTAATCCCTTTATAGATCGCTAATCCTTTTCTGTTATTGTGCGACGGAAATTTTTTATTTCTTATCTTAAAGGGTCGTCCCATCAGAGGCCACAAATAATCTTATGTTGGCCAATGAAATATTAGTATTTACGACCTGAGAACTTTATCGCTGTAAATTTAAATCCATCTTTTCAAAATTCTAAAGTTTTTTATTTTAAAGGGGGAATGATTTAAAAAAACTTATCCCCCTTAGCTTATACACAATTCAGTGTACACTGTACTGTTCACATGAAATGTACTTAAATTGCTGTTACATTGTTTACATGTAATCTGGCTGTACATTGTAAACTAATATGTAATATACTGTACACTTTACGTCGTACTGTAAATGTAAATCATGTACTGATTTACGTACTGTACAGGCTGGGCCCCGGGACAAGGATGCTTGGGTGAACCGGTTGAAGGAGGAGTACCAGTCCCTCATCAAGTACGTCAGCACCAACAAGGAGGCGGACAATGACTGGTTCAGGCTTGAGTCCAATAAGGTCAGCGCTGTTGAAAAGAAAGAAGATAAAATAGAAGACAAAAATCAACCATATTAATGAATTTATTTTTTTTCATGTAACATGAAATCTAGATTTTAACTCATACCTTTCCTAGCCTACATTTCCTTTTTTGTTCTATTTCTTGATTTTCTTGTTTTTTCTTGTTTTTTCTGAACTTTTTTCTGCTTTTTTGTTTTTCTTTTCAATTGTGATTCCGATACAAATACTAGTTTTGGAACCCAGCGTTGCCTAGGGTACTCATAGTTACTCCCGCCGCGCGTTAACCTGCGCTTTTTCTTAAATTACGATTTTAGCTATTTTTCCCTGTAAAATTGAACCTGCTCATCTTAGAATCTTAAAATCAAGCTAAGCAATGCAAACCGGTCAAGGGGTTCATGAGTTATGATCGGACATACAAACGGAGATACAACTTTTTATACATAGAATATTTATCACATGTATAGGAGGGGACCCGTTGGTTCGGGAAATGCTGGTATTTCCATGATAAGCTGAAGTATGAGTTCGATGTTGAGTTTGATATTCCAGTAACGTATCCAGATACAGCTCCAGAGATTGCACTACCGGAGCTGGACGGGAAAACGGCAAAGGTTAGAGATTAAACTCTGAATCCTCCTGTATTTTTTCTTTTAGGGGAAATTCTGGGTTTTCGTGAAAAAATATTCCCCCCTCCTCTCTTCTCAAACCATTTTACTTCCAGCATGTAGTGAAATGAAAAATTTATTGCTCTTTATCACTAAATTTGATATATTGGGAAAAATTGCCGGTTACTTATTCATTTTCTTCAAAATTTTAAAAACTTCTTCCCCGCCCCCTTAATTGTTAAGCTATGTTACATATTTACAAATAATATTCCAGTCTTATATTCCACTATATATTTTATCCACAGCAAACATTTTTAAATGGACTGTTCACGTGCCTCATTCTCTCAAGTTTTTAATCCCTATGAGCTTGAAACTTGCTGGTTGACACTTGAACTAGCAAAATTCTTAGTTTGAAATATCAAAAGTTTACGATATTAGGCTGCAAAGATATAGGGATTAGACAACTTCAGAATGAGGATAGTTATCTTTTCCTTTGTAATCTTCCAAAAAAATATCTATTTTCAACACGTTATTTTGAACCTCTATCATCTATTTTGTGATAGTTCCCCAATCAAAATTTGATGCAAATCGGTCGATGGGTATATATAAATTTGGCTTGTCTGTCTGTTTGTTTGTTTGTATTCAATAAACGTCAAAACGGCTGAACCGATCGGGCCCAAATTTTTTGTGGGACTTTTCAAACCTCTGTGGGGCAGAAATGCCCCAAAATTTGGTAATAATTAATTCTAATGCGATTAGATGAATAATTAAGAAATATTCAAGAAATTAAGCTTATTTTTATGTTTAAAACAATTGTACTTATTTTAGTATCCCATAAAAGTACTTCAGTACTCCATAAAAGTCTAAAAAAATCTGGTTTAATTTGAATTTTAATTGTTAAAAATGTTTTTTTTTCAAGTTTTAATAAATGTCATTGTTAAGATCTGGTTTGATATATTGAAATCCGCAGGTTAATTCAACAATTTTCAAAAATTTCCAAAAATATCCGTTTACATAATTGTTGTAATTTATGATAAAAAGGGATACATTGCATCGAAAGTCTTAAACGAATATTTGGTTTATTCCTGCGGTGGGGGCAAAAGTACATTAAGTTCAAAGGGAAGATCTGGAAAAAATGTGGGGAAGAGTTTAAAATTATTAGACTCCGAAAAAATTGTAATATGCGTCCATTTAGCTTTTGGGATGGTTAGCGTTCCTTTTCTATTCAGAATTTTAGATATGTATTAATAAATAACGCTTCCTGACAACATTGGTGGACTTCTCCAAATTAAAAAAATTAACATTTTCTAGTTAATTTTCAATTTTGACCTTCCCTGGGATTATTTTTTTAGCGCCGCTCGGTTCAGCTGTTACAACGTTTTTGAGTAGAAACAAACTAACAAATAAAAATATTTGTAATATGTGTATGTTTAAAAGTATATTTATGTATATCTAGGTATTGCCCACGCTATGGCTCTAGGACTGGGACCCTGGTTAGCTGTAGAGATACCAGATCTTATAGAGAAGGGGGTCATCACTTACAAGGAAAAAACAACATAAACAAACTAAATCCAATATTTTACTCATCAGAATTCTAGAACGTTCCGTTGAGATTGCATCAAAACTGTATTATTGCTTCATATTTGTATTTTTGTTAAAGTTAATTAGAAACAAACCTATTTTTATATAATTTATGAATAAAGTGTTGATCAAAAAAATGTTTTTTAAATCTCTGTTTATTGTTGAGAATGAAATTCTAAAATTGTCAATCTTTCCTAGAATAAAATTCGTCAAATTTTTTTAGCTGAAATTTCCCGTCATTTTCTAGTGTGGTTTCGGACCCCTTGAGGTATGGCTAGAGGAGAGCTGCCCCCCCCCCCCGTTACGTCTTTTTCAGGAAATATACCATGTATGATGTGAGATTACAGATAATAGAGAAAGTGTTCTCTTTTTAAAAATTTCTCCGGATCCAAATCACGACTATTTATTGGATTACCTTACATCATGAATAAGCTTTCATTCTATAAATTAGCGTAAGAAATATCCGGTGAACCTTGTAATTTCTTCTTAACATTTCAATATGAATGGTAAATTAATTGATTTCGCAAGAAAGAATCAAGATTATATCTTATACTAAACAAAATCTCAACAGTCGTCTCTGATACATCATCCTTCTGTCCTCTTCTATATATATAGTTCTAATCTCTGTTTGTCTTGACCGATTTGTCTCAAATTTTGATTGGGGACCTCGGGAGAACCACGGGAATGTTTTACTTTTTGTTTAGAGATTATAAGTTGAGTGGGTCGACTTTTATAGAGAACAGGCAGTTTCCCGGTAAAAAATCGTCTAAGTGCGGGTAAACAGCGGGAGTGCTTATGAGTACTCTGGGCAACGCTGGGTTCCCAAGCTAGTAATCTTTGTTCAAGAAGCTATAGCAAGCTGTACAGTACACACACACTATTTAGTTTTTAAGGCAGAACGGGACGGAACGCCAAATGAATTTTAATTGAATACTCGGTAGAACCATGGGAATGTTTGAAATTTCTAAAATTGAGTTAGCCAACTATGAGAAAAACTGAGTTTCCAGGCTAAGCTGGGTTCCCAATCTAGTCTCGTATAAAGAAGTGTTTTTTCAGTTGGTTCGTTTGACTATATTTTCTTTCATGATCACAACTAGGCATAATATAAGAATAGCAATTTTTTTTCTAAAATCTAAATTCTAAACATTTACTCTTAAAAATATCTCAAACTTTGACCCGGATAAAATAGATGCAAATACCGAAAATCAACACAACTGGTAGAGACTACGCCCAACTACTAACTCCATTATTATTCTGGATTAAGAGCTTATTGCAATGTTGAAAAGGAATAAGACACGCAAAACAAAAAAGCCGCTGTCTATCTCTGCTTTGACTTGAATTTTTGAACTTGGATGGTTTTCAGATAAAACACCGAAAATTTCATTTTACACTTAGTATGGGTTAACTGCTTGTTTCCGGGGTTCTTAGCACAAAGTTTTAACCTCCGAAGATATTGAAATTGTCAAGATTTAACTTAATCTTAATTTCCTCTTTTGATTTTTTGCTTAATCCTCTCTTTTGGATATCCCCCTGCTGGGTTCCGACTAATGAGAGTTCTCTTATGTAATTGCTCGTAAAATTTCCCGGCTTCTGATGAGTTGAATATTAGACACTTTCCTGGAAAAGATTAAACTAACCTGCAGATCAACAACAAGATTAAATTGACCAACAGATTAACAAAGAGAGGAAATCAAGAATTGATCTCAATATCCACAATACTTATACTAGAGTATTCATCTCAAAAGTTTCAATGGTTTATATTTTTAGTTTGATAGCCCTACATCTGACTTTGAAAAATGCTACAAGTTAAATATTACAGTGATCTTAAAGAGGGATTGGAAGGGGGGGGGTGTTTGAAGAAAAAAATGTCGACGAAAATGGACAAATTTCCATATAGTTATTTATGGACTTCTTAGAACAGGTTACATTAACAAAACTTTTTCTTTATGCCTTGTGTTCCTTTGACATTTTTTTCAAACCTCACTTTTCAAGAACACTGTGACTACACTTTGGATAACTTTCTAAAATCTCTCTCGAATCAATTAACAATGTTCAATAATAGTGATAATTTAATAAGATCTACATTCCATAGTAAACATATTAATTGAAAAGTTTAAGTATTTATATATATGTATACATCGTACAGATATCTGACAAGGATAATTACATAGGAGGAATCAGGTATAAAGTATTCGACACAATACCGTACAGTTTATGTACAGTACCGTACGTCTGTACGCTGGTACATGTGTGCACAAACGAATTTCGACTCTATAACAATTTTCTGTCGAGAACGCGAAGCGCCCTCTGTCTCTATGAACACACCAATAGATAGTTTAAGTCACTGGTGTACATGGTTTACAATGTACAATGTGTACATACTAATGTAATCAAAATATTTTAACATTTAATAAACTTATACTGGTTTAACAACATTCATTAGTATCAATCTATTTCAGTTCTTTCTATTTTATTATTTCTATGAATGTTCGGTATAAAATTTATTTCATTTGTCTAAGATTTAGTTAAAAATAATTCCTGTAATTTCAACAGATGGAATCGGAGAAAAAATGCATTACTGTGAGTTGATATTGAACCAACCTTGTTTTTAGTAAAATGGGTAAAATAGCTGCACATAATGGTCTTTATAAATTTAAATTAACTTTAATTTATGAGTTTTTACACGTTATGAATGTTGTGTACCATGATAATTAACTATTTGCACAAACTAACTGAAGCTGCCAACCATGTCGTCAAATTATTAGTAAACCCTGTCTTATTTAATTGCGGTTGGTAGTTCGCGAATTGCATTGAAAAGATAAAAAATGGAGTTAATTGAAAGTGATCAATTTATATATTCTTATTTCAAGTTGTGCAATCCATGAATATTTATTCAAATAAAAACCTCACTGTAGGTATTATGGCCAATGTAAAAGTTTGCGTATTTAGGCTGCGAGGGATATTGCATAATTAACAAGTTTTCTAGTTTTATAGCGTTTGCTTTGTACGGACAAGTGTGTTCATCCAAAATTTAACTGTTGAAAATTTAACGTGTAGTAAAATTAACATTTGAAAAATATGTAAAATAGTTGATGCAAATTTAATACATTTGTATAAGTTTAACAGGTAAATAACTTGGCTGGGGAAACATTTCCCTCAACCTCCGGCACCGTAGTGTCGGCAACCCATCTCGAGCACGTGCGCGTTTAGTCATTTGTCCAGCATAACGTGCACAAGGTGTAGGTTGTGAGCAGACATGGAGAGTTAAGCTCCTCCCTTAATCACTAAACATTTGGTTAACAAATGGTTAAATAGTTCATTAAATATAACGAAGTAACAACACGGGTTCGTAGAATTATAGATATATAACCTCTAGGATCGTTTAGACACAAATTTGTGTTTCAGGCATTCTTGTAAGGTTTGCACATTCTCGGGATTCTTAAAAAGAGTTGGGAGAGTTAAAACTCCCTGGTTCAGGCCTCTCCAGAGGTGCTTCCGGACTTGTTTCGGAGTCTTTGTAGTACTCCGTTGCTCTTACTCCGGGAGCCACCTCCGTTGTTTGAGAAACTAACATGTCCTGGACTCCTTAGCTCACGCATAGCGTGGTTCTCTCCTTGACTAAAATCTCCATTCTCTCCGTTCATTCCTGAAATAGCATTTGCTAGTAACTCTTCAATCTTCATTTAAGGAGTGAAATGTCCGAATTATCTTTCACGTAAATATTATCGCTCTAAAAAATCTTCAATATTCTTTTGCATAAATCTGCAATTAACTGTAGTAGAGAACCCAAAATTAAAAGTAGTTCATTTTAGCTAAAAACATGCTTTCATGTTTATAAAAATTGTTTTGAAGACTCAACTTATCAAAACTTACATCAATATTATATTACGACAAAAAACTTGCACGATTATATAAATGTTTTCCGGACGCGTGAAATGATCAAAACATTAATGTTTGTTCGAGAAATATCAATCCTGAGAACGAAATTAATAAATTGAGTGGGAATACAGGGTTAAATACCAATTCAACCGATTGTCAGAATAATGAGTTTCAGGTCGTCGTTAACGTCTCATCCTTTGTGGATAATCCTGTAGTTAATTGGATAAGGCACAATCTCATTTTTAAGTCCGAGTAAAGCAAATACGGAGATGGAAATTAATGAATTAGTGGGAAGTAATTAGCCCTTAAGTCTTGAAAATCTGAGGTGGTTTAAAATTTAAAAACCCCTGTTCAAATTGAACTCCATTTATTAGTTTACAAATCTCAGCTGTGCAAAATTGATTAACTTACGTCCGTTATTGGTTAGTGGGGTTAGATGTTCCGCCTCCTCTAGGGCTTGTCGTTGAGCTTGCTGGTTAGCTATTGCCTCAGCTCCTTGGCTGGACAAATAGAACGCATTCGATCGGAATTTCTCCGTCGCCTCAGGTAGCAGTCGTTCACAGATATCGATAAATGAGGGTCGATGGTCGGGGTTTCGACTCCAGCACTCCTTCATCAGATCATAGACAATATCAGGACAGTTTTCAGGTTTAGGCATAACATTCCCTTCCTTCACCAATCTTACAACCTAAATATATATTTTGTTTAACAAAATTCTACAATATCTTGGAATAAAATGAGAATTCAAGGGATTGAACACGTTATCTTAAGTTAGCCTCCATTTATTAAAGGTACTCTTTAAAGCTTTGTACGATCAAGCAAAAATGAGATATTCATGTTTTTAACTTAGAAGATTGATTATTTTCAATATTAGTTTCTATGCATAAGTCACATGCAGATTTCTTGTGCAAAACAAAGGAGAATAAAAGAAGTCACGACAAAATCCTCTACATTATTTGTCAGATAAATGTTGCAAGTGTAAAAAATAGAGGGTAAAATATATATATTTAATATTTACCTCGTCATTAGACCATCCTTGATATGGTTGTTCTGCCAGGGTTGCCATCTCCCAGAGTACTACTCCGTAGCTCCAAACATCAGATTTACAAGTGAACTTTCCGTCCTAAATAGAGGTAAACATATCACACGTTAGATAATAAGCTTGACTCTTCTCGTTTAAATCTTTGCTCAACATAAGAATAGTGCTGTTTTTATTGTTGCATCGAATCCTTCTATCTGAATCCTATCTGATACTAGCAAAACATTTATTTCTTCCAGATTCAGAATCTATCTGATCCTTGGATATTAATGGATAATTCTTAATTTTATTCAATTTTAATCTTTCGATATTTTAAACTGATCTAATCCTTAACCTTCAACTTTTAAAATTAATTCTAGGAGGTTATAAAACTCGTTTGAACTTGATCTTTAGATATTCTAAACCTTAGATAATCTTAATCCTTTGAATTCTAATATTAAAAAATCTCATCTAATTATATTCTAAATGATTTAAATTCTATATTCGAATCTGCTCGAAGTATATTTTCTTCCGAAGACTTATCTGTATCTATGTTCTAACTTCTGAATCAAAGAAAATAATGTCTTGTATTCTAAAACCTACCCTAAGTGACTCTGGGGCCATCCATCTGACCGGAAGCAACCTTCTTCCCTCCGTCCTGTAGTATTCCCTCTCATACACGTCCTGGGCCATACCAAAGTCTCCAACCTTTACCACAAGATCCGAACTCACCATGCAGTTACGCGCAGCCAAATCCCTGAAACACGAACTCCAGGTTAAATGAAGAAACGAGAAATTTAAAAAAGTCTAGTTGACAAGACGGAACATTAATCAGGATAAAAAGAGTCGAGTTGAAAGATTGTAGTCTTTAGAAGAGATTCATTATCTTATTGACGGTGGGCGGAGACTGATAATACCTGTGCACATATTTCCTCACACTCAGATACGCCATTCCGTCAGCTATCTCAAGAGCCATCTGCAGGGTCCGCTGAAAACATGAAGATTTTTTAAGACCGCGGATAATTTGTTTTCAGTTCTAACAATGGAAGTAAAATTGCTAAAAATCTTTATTTTGCAATTTAAATATTTTACTGACAACATTGGAAACTTACAATTTTTCTTTTAAAAGAAAGAAAATGAAAGTAGAAACTGAGCAATAAAACATTACTGCTGGTGTGTTGTTAATCGTTTTGGTTCGTTTTTTAAAACTTTTAACACAACTTTCAGATTTAAGTTAAGGTAAAGTTTGCTTTTTATTTAACTAGTTAAAATAGAAGACATTTCAATATTAGTATCCTACAAAATTATGAAGAAAAAAAAACTATCCAAAAACGATCGTTACAACACGTTCGTTCTTAAATCGTTTTTGGTTTGTATTTTGCCTTTATTTTGAATGCATGTTACTACCTGTAGGGTAGGTGGGTCTCCACCTCTATTATTATTATCAGGTCTCAAACTTCTCAAATACTTTCTCAAATCTCCGTTCTCCATAAGCTCCATGAGAACCAGGGTGGGTTGACCCTGGCTCACCACGCCGAGCAACTTGACCACGTGAGCAGTATTGATCTCCTTCATCACGCTTGCCTCGTTCAGGAACTCAATCCGCTGTCTAAAGGTGGCGCGCTCCGGAACAGTTTTTATCGCAACAGAAACAGGACCCTTAACAAATATTCATAAAGTTTAAAGCATAAAAAAGGAAAAATAACATACAAAATGTTCATTTGAAAAAAACCCGACCTTATCTGGATAATTGTAGATTCCTTTATGACAAACTCCGAAAGATCCGCTCCCCAGCTCTTCTCCCTTTATTATTAAATCTCTGGGAACTTCCCACTCATCCATCTGGTAAACACAACCCTGAAAAGAAATAATTATAATGTTGCTTGACATCATTATAATAACACTTACTCCAAGGTCTATTCTGAAGAGTTTGTTTGAGAAGGGAGAGGAATGAACAAAATTTATCATTCCTTTTATATTACTATCTTCTATTTTTATTGTGAACTTTTCTCTTTGTAAATCAAAAACAAACAAAAAAATTGCCGTTTTTTTTTTAAATTTCAAAAATTCAGCAAAAAACCTAATACAATCTTAATAGAAAAAAATACCAAAATATTGAATATCTTTTACAAATATCAATTTCAGATCTGTTCGATAATTCAAGGTATGAGAACTTGACAAGTTATTTAAGGATAATTTACCGTGTCGAGATAATCCGGGTTCCTGGAAACAATCTCCCATTCTAGGATCGGATTCTTCTTCTTATGCCGCACCACGAATCCTACCATCAACCCGGCAATCAGGAGAAGGAGAATAACCACAACAATAGCAATCCAGTAGTAACTAGCAGTAGTCTTAACCTTCACCTTCTGCCAGCTGGTCCAGCCTCCAGAGGAGTAAAGAGAGACAGCTCTTAAACTGATTAAGTATTCACCCTCCGTGGTTAAATGGTATTCAACTCTACCATCATCTAGTTCAATTAACTGGTTCAACGATATGCACTGCTCCATGTAGCTGTTTGACGCGTCATCAGACATAGACGATTTTCTGCGCAGCGTGTAGTGTACAATCATCTCATTAGGATCCTGGGGTGGTCTCCAACGGATATATGTGTCTCCAGTCGTCTCATTTGGGAATATTATCTCCAATTTATTGTCATCTACGATGATATCGTCCGCGTTGGGTTTGGGTCGAGTTTTAGCCTCATCAATAGACCAAGGGGAACAATCCTTCTGCATTATACAGTTGTCTACACAATCCAAATCATACTTACGCTCTGCCTGACAAGCCATCACCTTAACCTGGTACAGGGCAAAGTGTTTCAGGTCCTTGAGCACAATCTCAGTTTGGTTTCCACTCACTCTCTCATACAAGATTCCATACACGTTAGATCCGTTGATGAACGAGGTCTCGTTGTAAACATTTTCATATGACTGGACAGATGCAGTCTTAGTGTTAACCCTGACATATTTTTCTTCCTCCGGTTGTCCCAAAAGCTGGAGGGATTCAGCTCCACTACGGATGGATCGTTTTGATTTCCCACCCCCTCCGATAGTTATTGGTATAGTGAAGATTTTATTAATGAGATCGCTGTAGAACACCTGTTCATCAATATGTTCGTCTCCGAAGTCCTCAATTTTATTGTAGTTTTTGCCATCGTCCTTAGAGCACTGACACAAGGGACAATTACTTGTATCATTCACCTTAGGTTTAGGAACGACAATCTCTGCTTTCTCAGGCTTATCCTCCGGCTTCTTGGAGCAATAGTTCCTATTCTTAGCAATATCCTTGAGCGGGATATATTCTAGCATTATATCATAGTGATCAATTATACCATGAGGGCGTCTGGGTGGAGACCAGCTAATTCGTAGCTTTGAGTATGTTTCCTCTGCGGACCATTTCAGGTTCCTAACCTGTTCTGGGGGCTCACTGTCCGTTCTAAAGTAAACTATATCGGACTGCGCGCCGGTTGCGTTCGTAGCAAGATGCGGCACCATAAGGGTAGTGGCGTATACTGCATAAGGAGTAAAGGGTTTCAGATCAAATATCCAGCCTGTCTCCGGTTTATAGACCAGGATAGGAAAATCATCTTGGTTTGCTGGGAGATTGCAGTCTTTGGAATTTTCACACGTTCCCAAGTTATCACTGGGCCTCCTATCCTGCACGTTCCAAGTGTTCCCACCGCAAGCATCCAAACCCTCAAATTTACTGATGTTCTTTGCAACATACTGCTCTTCACTGATCTCTCGATAGTATATCTCATATCCAATTAGTGCATTAACGTCCTCCTCTGCACGTAGGTACAAGTTCTGTCGATAGTTTTCAAATTCGAAGACAAATGCCCTACCGTGAATACCAGTGATATTAAACCAAAGCTTTTCCTTGCTGCAGACGGCCTTGTTCCCATTGGTGACGCTAGACACCTCGTAGACCCCTGGTTTCCTGAGCCCACTCTTCTCAATAAAATTGTTAATCTCCTCCATGCAGAGTTTCTGGTTGTAGTGGATAAACGCCTTCCCAGCCTCAACCTTCACGTTCCCTGGGAATAGCTTCTGGAGGTTCTCATTCTCCATTATAGTGATGCTGAACTTCTCGTTCGTGTTCTCACCCTTGATGAGCTCCAGGGACTTGAAGAAGTACAGGGAGACGAGAGCAAAGGAACGAGATATTTTCAGAGTTCCTGAGATCTCTTTAATATCCTTCATTGTGTCCTCTAGAACTGGCGTTATGTCACCTAAAACAATTTTGTATAAACAAACATAAACAAAAATAGTAAATACTAAATATAGGAGGGGGTTCATCAAATAATCTATATTTACATTAAATCTTAAAATCAGTTTTTGATAAATCACCTTTCCCTGTCGCTAATTTTCTCTCTTTACTTTAAGTTAAGTTAAAAAAAAAAACATTATTCTAAGTCGTGGACGCATCAAATGAGGTCCTGTTATCCACGATTCAATCTCGAGATGACAATTACTATCTTAAACTGTTTACGTGGCCCAGGAGAGGACCTCAAGGCCCCTAAACTTAACACCATTTGCCCCTTACCTTCTGAGACCCTAATTTCTAATTCCCCGGTGATATGAGTGCAATGAAGAAATCTCTCAGCTTCCTCCCGAGAATTAATCACTCCGCCATCACAATGTCTAAATACAAAAATGTTCATTTTTATCTAATTTTAATCAACAGCTTGTTCGTATAAATACTTAATGAAAAAATATCTTAAAAGTATCACACTATTTGAAAAAAATATCAAAATTCTTTTAGCTGATTTTCAGCTATCATATAATTACTAATGCATCATTGACTTGTTTAAACATTTTGGGGGAAGTTATCAATTATTCTATATGTGCGTAATGCAAGGATCATTTTTCAACCGACTTAACAAGAGTCTCAAGGTTATGCAGTCTAACTTAAAAATGTCACACAAAAAATAGTCTGCAAATGTAGAATAAATTGTTTTTTTTTCAGTACACTTATTAATCTTTCTTCAATCAATTTTAATGTGCATGTTTAGTATCTGACGTAAGACGCTAAGGCCCAATAATGAATAGACTGGGTGTGCAACTGTTAATTTAATGCTGAATTATGCAAGATGCATACTGCATGTATTCGCATTTTTTTTAATTCGCTTTCAATATCAGAGTACGCTCACACTAGTATGATTTGACAGGGTCGAGAAGGTGTACAACATTTTTGATGACATAGGTGAAGGACAAAAATATGAAAAATCATCAAAAGGCTAGTATTTTCTTTATTTTTGATGCTTATAAAAAAAAAGTTTCAAAGGGGGGTGGGGTATAATTTTCACAGAAAATATAAACCCCTGGAAGTATATGAAATAAATCATTTTATTTAAACTAATAATTATCTTATACCTTGGACAGTTCTGACATGGAGTACACTCCCACCTCTTCGCATTTTGATCTTTTGTACCCTGGAAAAAATATTGAATTAGAGTTTCATCAGCTTTCATGCTGCTTTCTGTATTCTGCATACAGTATCAATTATCATGGATCAAGGCAGATAAATCTAAGATATTTTGGAAGGTTGTTAAATGAATGTCGGATTAATTCAATTAGTTGTACTAGGTGTAGCTAGTTATTACATACTTCTTTGATGCACCCTGCGTCACACTATGGAGAAGTAGTTCAGCATACCGTACCTAGTTAAACTATCTTTCACTACTTATTAAATATACAACCTCTGTATCCTTTCCAGATCTAAGTGGAAAAATTAAAACCAAAACGTCTCAAAACTTCAAGGTGTCAAACATATCTAACTGGTGGGTCATAAACCAAAAAAAGGTAATGACTTTGGTATGAAAAAGATTTTAAAACTATCAATGAGATAGATCTGCTGTATCTGGATCCCTTTTCCCACCTGATAGTTGGCCGGGCACTCTGCGACGCACTGCTGCTCCTGCCTGTTGAGGTCAGTGTGTATCTTGTAGAACTTGTCCTCCTCCCTGTATCCTCCATCATTCTCAAGATTACTACACGCTTCTTCCGTAATACACTTCCAGTTCTTATACTGAAATATAATTATGATAAAATACAAAAAATTAATGAATTGCGATAAGTAGACAAACTGTCCAGACTAAGTTGAACAACTTCTCTTAAACTTAAAATGACGCACAACAGAAGTGCTTTTTTAGTCTACGTAGCACAAAATACCTGTATCTATTGAAAACTTATGACAATTGAATTTTACTAAGATTAAAAGAGGTCCAAAAAAGCCAATAAAAGATTTCACTATGTCCTTATATGACTCTAAAACAGACGTAATGCAGAACAAAAATGCATTCAAGATTAATCTAAGGAAGGCTAGAAAACAGCGGTCAGTTTGCTAATGACGTCATATTGACTCATCAATGCAAAATTAAACAGTTTTCCAGCTAAACCTTTAAATAGACGAAGGGATGTGCGCAATAAAGATGACAAGAAGTTAAAAATAGAAATATAAAAATTGTCAGGTATTTTAAACTATCTGAACATAAAAATCCAATTTTATGTAGAGTCTGTCATCCCTGTATTCTGTTAAGAACATACACTTGCCAACAGATTCTTTTTCCGCCTCTTACTTAAACTTTGAACTTAGATTGACCGCAAACTTAACTATCCTTCTCCATCCTCTTTACACCCATTCATTACCATCAGATCATGCTATTTTCATTACCCTATCATTATCATTCCCTATAATTTTCATTCTCTTATCATTTTTGTTCCACTATAATTTTTATTCCCTTATCATTTTTGTCCCCTTATCATTCATTATTATCAATTTGTGTTCTCCTATCATTTTTGGTCACCTATCTTTATTGTTCCCTATAATTTTCATTCCACTATAATTTTCATTCCTCTTTTTTTTCGTTCTCTTGTCATTTGTGTTCCCTTATAATTTTTGTTCCCCATCATTTTCATTTCCCAATAATTTTTGTTCCCCTAAAATCTTAGTTCCATATCATTTTCATTCCACTATCATTTTCATTCCTCTATTTTTTCGATCTCTTATCATTTGTGTTCCCTTATAATTTTTGTTCCCCTATCTTTTTCATTCAACTATTATTTTCATTCTCCTGTAATTTTTAGTCCCCTACAATTTGTATTCCCCTATCATTTTTGTTCCTTATCATTTTCATTCCACTAATATTTTCATTCCACTATCATTTTTGTTCCCATAACATTTTTCCCCTTTAATTTTAATTCCCCTATCATGTTAAGGCCCCTATCATTTTTGTTCCCGTATTATTTTTACCAAATCATATCAATCTCACACTATTTTCTGTCTTGTCTATCTGTCATATATTTCTTACCGAGAGAAGGCCCTCAGGACATTTCTCGACACAGACGGTTGAGTTGTTCTGTAGCTGGTACCAGAGATTCCTGCAGGCGTAGCAGTGCTCGGGGGAGGTTTTGGCGGAGCATCCGCCGATACACTCCGCCGAGCAGGGGACCTTGGGTTCACCCTGGTTATCCGCGTAGCACTCGTCCTGGCCGGCGGAACCGTCAATTCCACCCGGACATTTTACAAGCTCTAGACAAATGATCATTAAAAGAAAAATCATTGTTGAAAACCAGTTACAATACAATTTTTTTTTTTTTTAAATGGAGTTAACAGCAATTATTTAAAAAATCTAAATTTCAAGTTAGTCTCTGTGTTATTTAATTGTAAATCACATCATGGTGCGATGGTTATTAAACATACTCAACCCCCCCCCCCCCCCTCCCTCCACCCTAATCCATACAGAAAGACACTTACTTATTTGACAATTATCTTCATCCCAACAATTGTTTTCGCAGCTGGGCTTACACGTGTCAGAGCATCTAAATAATATTATTTAAATAATTTTCTAAAATAACATCGATCAATTTTAGCAACTGTTAAGTTCGTAGACTTTTTTTTGACTTTTTATAAATATTATTCGTAGATTTTCTAAGAAGTCGATGTTATACAATAATACTGACTTAATGATAAGATAAAATTAATGTTTTGATAAACATTAAACAGTGATATTCTTAATTCTAGGAAAATGAGAGCCAAAGGGTTGGAAAGGGCAGAAAAAAATATCATCTCATTCTTAATAAATATTTTTAAATCAAAGTTTGTTGATTCCTAACTTCATTAGATGGTTATTATGCTTTTAAATCATTATTTCTTTCTTTATTGGGGGGNACGTTTAACACTCTTAATTTCTTTTCCCCCCTAACAAAATAAATCATTCCCCATTTGAATGTCACCTTCCTTTATATAAAATTACAAATGTGCCAAGTTAAAAAAATCTAAATATCTACAGAAATACTTTTGAGTTGAAAATTAAATGATGTTAAGTTTAAATAAACCTAAATACGCAAAACAAATTTACTATCTATCAAGCTTTCAAGAATTTTAGAACTGAAGTATTTTTTAAGTTCTTAAACATTACTCAATCAGTCATTCAGTCACTCTCAGCCCTCACAGGTCACTCAAACGCGAGAAAATTACGCAACAAATTTACAAAATTAAAAAACTTACGCTTGTTCGTCCATATTCTCTTCAATGAAGATGTGAGATTTCTTATGTATCGGATCTATCACAATCTGCCTCCAGTCAATCGTCTCCACGTAGCAGAGGGACGGATTCTTCTCGATCCTTACTCCGCCCTTCATGATGTTCGTCAGGCTGAGCAGACCCAGAGTCCTCATGTTCTTCATCTGGTATATGGCCAGGGCGTAGTTGTTGATGAGCCGGTGACCGCGAATGACCGCCAGCTTGGGGAGAACACTGGTCAGGTTCTCAATCTGGTTTGCCCGGTATAGGAGTAGGTAATCAGTGATCTCAACTAGATGCGGAAACGAGAAGTTTAAGTTGTCTTCGGCCTAAAATCAGAATATTATGAAAATATCTGTCAAACAATGTGAGGCTCATAAAACTGTGAAAAAGGAAGACGATTTTTAGACTCTAGTTTTCATTTTATATATAGTCCAATTAACTTTAAGAGTAATTGTCGATTTTCAAGCTATTTATGTGATCCACTGTATTAAACTAGAAACAAGGAATATATATATATCATTATCTTTGTTTACATAAAAGTATACTACAATTATTGGGAACAATATAAACAAAACTATAGACTAGGGTACTGCTCAGTTTTGTTTTATAATTCTTCCAAGTACTGCAAGCGGAGCTAATTGTCGTCTTTATCGTCTAGGAAGAAATCCACCAACATGAGTACTATAATACGCCTTTTCTGTTAACAAAGTTGTGGGGACTAGTTACAGTTACTAGGACTATCTTTAGGAAAATATAAAACATTCAAATATTTATGAGCAATAACAAATCATTCAATAACGACAAAAATTTGCCTAGTCTGTACAAGTGTACATCAATATTCAATAACAATTTGAATTCACTTGTTTAAAGAAATTTTTTTCATGAAAAGAATATTGTAAAAAACAGAGTAAGTAGCTTAATACTTATAATTTTAAAAATTGATCTTTACCTTCTGATAATCCAGTAGAGCGGAGTTAATCTGTAAGCTTCCCTCCAGTACAGTACAGTTACTGTACTTGGCCAGATCAGCCCAGTTCGTCTTGTGGTTTATATTGATATTGGCGACACAAACTAAACAAATATTCAGATAGAAAATTTTTCAAGACTAAAAAAATGCGAGCTTCCAGCGTAACGGCCTTTCAAAACCAAAACTTGACTTCCTCCACCTTGTAAAATACATTATAAGCAATACAACTTTTCAGAATGCAACCCCCTCCCCTCCATACATTAATTGCTCCGTGACAGAGGTTATAAAAAAGCATGACAAGGGGAAAAAGTGAATAATAAACATTAACGAGAACCGTGGCTCATCGATAATCTACATTGTGTGCGCTGAACATGCATTAAAACAAAGAAAAAAATCCTAACGCTGTGAGCAGGGGAAGGCAGGCGGCCAAAAGCCACAACACTTTCCCCTACCATGCCACATATTATCTTTTTTGTCTTCCGTAAGCTATAAGCCACAACTGTACGGTCTTCCATACCACAGCACTTGAGTCTTGCGGCAGTCATTACGGTTTTGAAGGATAAATTTCTGCAATTTTCTTGTTACATATTGCAAATTTTCGATAATGGGTTTGAACTTTAAAAGTATGTTATGGTGCATATTGTTTTCAAAAATAAGCCATTTTAGAGGAGATTGAACTTATTTTAGGGGAAAATAAGCTTAGAATTTTAAATTAAAAAGAATCGTCATTATTTCAATTAAATTTGTCTTTTGCATGACGTCGCTGGAATTTTGAAAATTACTTTTAATGCAAATTTAAAACTGTAATAACGGCCGGCAGACTCAAATGCTGTGACATGGAAGACCGTACGGTTGTGGCTCATGGCTGCCGGAAGACAAAAAAGCTAATATGTGGCATGGAAGGGGAAAATGTTGTGGCTTGTGACCGACTGTCTAAGCATTCCACCGCTCCCACTATCCTTGCATTTGCAGTGAGAACCAGAAAACTTTGGAATAGAAAGACGACTTTGAGACTCAAGTTGTGATTTTAATTAGTCTAATAAACACCACAGACATTGTGCAAAAACCATTTCACTTAATTAGTGATTTGTATAACTATTAGCGTTATAACACTTTAAAATATTGCCTTTATGTCGTCTTCCAATCCCAGTTTTATGGTTCTCACTGTAGTAAAAATAGAAATACGTAAACACGAACTCAAGTATCTAATCCTTACCCTGGGGCCCTTGGTTTGCAGCAACCAGTGAGCAGGAGTTGATCAAGACTATTGAGAAGAGGAGAAAATAGGTCCACGGACTAAACCAGGATCTACTCCGGGTTCTTTTATACTCCGTGCTGGTACAGGTACTAGGATTAACACTAGGTTTCTCTGGGTTAATTAAATAATATATATAGGAACAGAATTCAACAGTGAATGGTTTGGTTTGGTTGGGAGGGGAGGAGTCAAGCTGTTCGTAGATTGAAATCGGTTTGTAGTGGCATGGTTTAGTTCCAGGGTAACTAGTTATATGTTTGGAGCAACTAGGCGTTGTTCGGGAGCATCCGAGGGGGTTTTGGGAGCATTCGCGACAAGGTTGAATATTTTGGGGACTTCTATGAACGGGTATATGAACAGGGTTGTTAGTTGTGTTCTGAACTCTTCTTAAATTGTCAGGTTGGGTTGCTTCTCCGAGAATAGAACTTATACCAAGCCTAACATTTAGTCTGGCAAGTTCTGGTTCGGTGTTTTGGATTTCTCCGGGATATGAACTTAATTCAGGGTTGTATTCCTCCCAGGGTTGCTGAGTAGGAAAAGATGAACCTTGGTCTTCAACCCCGCACGAATCCGTCGAAGGAAAACTAGCTCTTCTCCGGTTGAATGCGTCCTTCTCTTCAGCTCTTCTGTGGTTCAATCCGTCCTTCTCTTCAATACATTTATCCAGTCTTCCTTCATCATCACTTAGTAAATCAGTCTTCAGATCAAACCAAGGACAATTTGTTAAATCTAAAATAAAAAAGTTTTTCATTTTTTTAAAGAAAAAAGGACTGCGTAAGTTTATTGCATTACAAGAGACCGGAAACAATTCAATCCCTCCGGATATTTTCTTTCAAATCACTTCCGACTCAAGACTCAGTGGAAATCGATTTTTTCGCTCTCGGAAGAAAGACTTTCTTTGTTTTATGATAATCAATTTTTTTTTAAATTTTAAGGTAAGGGGGCGTCTTAGTAATTTGGAATTAATTTTGTACTTCTGAAACCTGAACCTTAATTAAGCGACTTGTAAACCTGAGGATTTCAAAGAAATGTGAATAAGAATTTGAATAAAAGGCACTATTCAACACAGTCTCATATAATAGTCGCTTTAAACTCACCAAGGTTGGTTCCGGAGTCAGTGTTCATCATTGAGACGAGAGCAATCTTCTTCAGTCTTCTACTCATCCTCTCCTCCCTCCACCTTAACACCTTCTCCTCCCAGCTCGCCAGGGGGCGGGCCAGGGTGTCCTCCATCTCCCTGTAGAAGGGGCGGGACAATGGTGTGTCCAGGGAGGGGGTGGAGGGAAGCTTGTCAGGACACGACCAATGCCGAACCCTGGATAGGGTCGGAGGATCATTTAAACTCATTCTAAAAATATATATATAAATATAATTATCAAAATAAAATATCAAATAAAAAATGATAAAAAAGAACAACTGACTGAAAAAAATATGTTATTTGAAACATATTAAAGGAATAATTCAGGAATTCGAAGATTTAAAAATTAAACATCATTTTTTAAATTGCAAGAAACTAAATGTATAAGGATAAAAATGTAAAAATGAATGAATGTAAAAAATGGAAATAGGGGGGGGGCTGGTAGGGTAAGAAAAAAGTGTTTGCTGAGAGCTTTTATGAGCCTTAAAAACACTTTCAAATTAATATTAATAAAAAAAACAGAAACGAAAGAAATAAACGAATTAGAAAAATAGAAAAATAAATTCATAAAAGAAGAAATTAATTAAACATAATGAACTGGATAAAATGAAGAGGAATGCAAGAAATATACATCTGTGCAAGAAATCCAGATAAAAATGTAGATAAGACTAAAATGGCGAAATCGATTACAAGAAAACTAGTCTATCTATAATCTATAATAACAAGGATGGCGGTGACACCCTATAGATACAAATTCAACCAGTTCTTTACAATGCGTCATACATGGATTAGAACACAGACCCGTGGGTTAGAAAAGTGTGGGGGGGGGGAGGAGGATCAAAACCGCCCAAAATAAAACATCACAAAGCAAAACGTTGTTTAGAATGAAATCTAAGAAGTATTTCTCCATACACGACTGTTTTTGACATGCAAATTTTCCTTTAAGGCTGCCCAACCCTCTTATGTTGCGTCAATAAAAGCTGTCTTTTTATGGATATCCCTGTTGAAAAAGTAATCCAATTGACAATCGTTAAATTGTCTAGGAAAACTGAAAACAAACTAGAAGTTTTATCTTGATTTATAATTTTCACTGAGATATTGTGGCTTTGCTCTCCATAAAACAAATGAGAATAATTGTTATCTTACTTCCAAATGAATCATGAATGAATGAAATGTGCGTACACCCTGTTCACAGTACAGTACACGTACTGTTACACACTGGAAAATGAATGAATTTGTTTGTAAACAAAACAATTCCGAGAATTGCTTTAAAACTACATTATGCCCCAGAAAGTGGGTAAATATTTCTATTCAATTGCTGTAGATTTCGAGAAATTAAAAACATCTGTAAACCCAGCTAGGTTAATCATTCCCTTAAATTACAAATTCCCTTAAATTACAAATTTAAAGGTAAGAAATTATATAGTTTTAGTTTGTATACATATTTCTTGATAAAAAAACCCGAAATACTTTTTGACCGATAAGGTTCCTGGAAATTCGTAATCCAATTTAACACAAAAAGGGAATTTGTTTAAATAAAATCCAATTGCTTCTTACACTTTTCTATGAACTTTTTTGCATCTCATGCAAATTTGCATGTTTGGAGCAAAAGAAATTTTAAATTTAAAAAGTTGAAAATATCAAACTACCACACCCCCGTTTTAGGAGCTTAGTATGGGACACTGTGACCACTGTCCACTTGCTTCTTGGCCAGGATAGGCCATGCATAATTTTAAGTTTAATCTACAAAGACATGCTTACGCTTTAGATATTCCATAATTCATTAAAACAAATATTATTAAATGATAAGAAAACTATGTATATTGTGTATATAATGAATAATGAGGAATGAACAGACGCATTTACAGTTAAAACTGATTTTAAGATTTTTTCTTTTATGTTTTAGTTTAGAAACTCCATTCACCAATTCAACGGACATTAGTTCCAAAACTAAAACTTGGCCCATTTCTAACACTGAGTATGGGCACGAACTGGGTTTTTTTGGATCCTGACCCATATCCAGAGTAAAAGTCAATGATCAAAACTAAACTACAACCAACATTTTACTAAACAATTCGCAATTTTAAACTTTTTTTATATCAAAATTATAATATTTAAAATCTCCTGACCGTTTTCAAGACAATGTCAGGTTTTCCATTTTCGAACATATCCTGAATTTGAAACATTGTCGCGTCTTCGAGACAAAATCCACGTTCCCGTTTTTAAGTATACCACAATTCAAGACAAAACTCGCTTTCATAATGTACATCTATAGCTCTATATATGTATAATACCCCAATCCTAATGTCTCCTTGATTCCTAATAATGTCTCTGGGGCCTTATTTATTACTAATAAACCCGGAGTACACCCCTAATAAACCCCCTGATGTACCCCCTAATGTCCCAGCTTACACACCCCTTTGCACCGGCCCTATCATTAAAGGAGTAACTAGCTCTCTAGCTCACAGCTAAGATATCTGCAAGGCTAGAAATAGTTCGCAGAACTGTATAAACCGGAACTAGACTACAGGAGGAGTGGGGAGGGGGGTGTCATGTTCTATATTCAGTACACCTCTAGTGCAGCCAGTCAAGGACAAATAGTAGCAAAATACATCATAGGTTTCTTATTTAACATCATTCAGCAACATAAAACCAAAATAGTTTGTAGAAAAAATACGCACAAAAAATTTTATTTTCCAGGAATAAAATTCTTCTTTAAGAAAAGCCCAAAAATAAGAATCTTTAAATACAACCCTGAAGCCAAACCCTTTAGAAAATACTTAACGAAAAACATTATGCGCTAGAAAACAGACAACGTGAGAAAACGGAAAAAAAGATAGAGAAAGGGAGAAAGAAAGAAGAGCGAAGATGGGGGCATTCAAAGAGGAAAGACGGAGAAAAGGAAAAAATGGACGATGAAAAAATAGGAAAATAAATTTAATAAGGAAATCTAAAATGATTAAGATGAAAAACATTAAATGTTTTTTATAGAAGATAGAATAAGAGATTGAGAATGAAAAAAAACGTTTAAAAAAAAGATAACAATTCAGCTCGATTTGCGTCAAATATGCCACAGACTATAAAACGCATCTTGACGCATACCAAGTGAATTATTCTTTACTCCCATATTCCTACACATGTTCAGCACAAGTGGAAATTTATCCGTTTATTCAGAAATGAGGATTCATGAAAAGAAACTCAACAATCAACATGCATTCGACATAATTCAGATACTTTACAGAACTATATAGGGGGAGGAAACGAGGGGGAATTCAGAATTGCAAATAAGAACAGAGGGAATTTGATTCAAACTTGACGCAGAATAAAAAATGAATTTCTAGTGAAATTATTATATATTTTAGTTATTGGCGAAAAATTACTTAAAAGTAAGTTTACATAAAGATAATCGATATCTACCATCAAGAACTTTTTGATCGCCCCTAGCGTAAAATTGGCACGATTTCAATACATTCGCCAGGGGTGCGAAAAACATCCAGGCTTTGGCCAATTTGTCTAAAACGTTGGGTAGATAACAAATATTTTTTTAGAATATAATTTGTCTGAAATCAATGTTCAGAGAAAAAAATAAGACAGAATCTTAGAACAGTGGAGTATTGCAAAACCAAGTTTGCACGCACACTGGAGGAACTGGAGTGTCTAATTTTCATCACTCAGATATTTCAAATTCTTCGAATAACTTATTAAAAAATTGGCGACTTTTCTTATCGTTTAATACTTGATAGGATAGGGTTTTAAACCACATTTGACAGTGAAGTATTAGGAGGGTTAACCCTATCTCAGCTGGGGTACTTGAAAACCAGGATATGCCGGGGGGGGGGGGGGGAAGGGCCCCCCCTCTAAATCCCATGTTTGATGTCCAAATATGACAAATGATACATCATTGGAAAGCTCTTGTACTCCACTTTTAGAATCTGCAAAAAAAATTGCAAATTTGCAAAATTTGAATTTTTTAATCGCAAAATTCAGTTATATAGAAAAATGTTTGCAAAAAAAAATTTGTCCAAAAAATGAAAAATTATACATTTCTGAAAAGCACTTGACCATGCCATTTCAAATATGCAATATTTTTTGCAAAATTTTAAATAACCTGTTTTTTAATCAAGAAAAACTAAAAATGTGCAAATTTCCTTTGACAGGTTGTTTGCAAAAAATTTGCAATTTTTTTTTGCAAACTTGTGAAATTCTTTTCCTTGTGTCAAAGGCTTTCCATAAAGCTAAATTTTATCAAAATCTGACAAGTGGAAGTGGGTCAAAACAAAAATTTAGTTTGTTACAGGAAATTTCAAAAAGACATTATATATTGAAATATGTACATTGTTTTTTTTTCCATATCTTGCAAACTTATATATATCTAACTTTTATGTAACCCTGGACCATTAAGTTTAGATCAAAATAAAGAGCAAATAAAAAATATTAGTAGAATCAGTACAATTAAGACAAGAAGCTGTCAGAAATATTATAACAAAAAAGTTGGCTTTGACCTTCAATACCGATTTTAATACAAAAAAGCCACTATAAGTATACTTTTTCATTTTAAATAAATGAAGAAAAAAAGATCAACTTACAAATCAACCATAAATACAAGTATTTTTTTCTGAAAAAGATCATTTAATGATAACGGGGCTCGACAAGGGCGGGGGCGCGACGTGGCTCTATGCAAAGGAAGAATGCAATTAGATCCAAATATTACAATGAATGATATTTATTGCAGTTTCTCTGGCCGGTCCTAGCCTAGGTTCACTCAGCTAGAGCTAGAGAGTCTGCAGGGTGTCACAGAAACAAGTCAACATATTAATCAGGATTTCAGTTAGAGTTACTTTTCTTAGCAGGAAAATTCACCCTGTTTTTATTATTTAGGTTTTTCACCCTATCCATAAAATTTTTACAAAAATATAAATTATTGCAATGTTTGCGAGACACGCTGTGGGTTCACGTCATATAAAGTATAGGATTACACACATTAGGATCATACTCTGGGCCCCCCTTACAATTCAACTTTAATTATATTTAATTAACAGTTTTTAAGTAACTTAATATTAAGTACGTTTAATAAACATCTTGAAGTTCTGCTTATCATGAAGAACGTGTATCTAAGAAACAACTTTCGATCATTGATTAATAAAAAAACGTATGAATAGTTACGGAAAAAATTATATTAAAAGTTTCAGGTTTGCGAGTTTTCAAGATGGTATTCAACTTCAGGATGGGCACTTGCTCATCCGACCTAGAGGAAACTGACCTAATTATTTTGCGAACTAAGATTATATTATATCTTAAAATAGGTTTAGTCAGGTTAAGCTGGGAAGATGGAGTTGGATTAGGGTTAGACGTAGTAATAATATGGAGTCGATTTAAATCCGTAAAGACACACTGGGGGTGAAAACTGATCGATACACTTTAGGACGGTTTCCTCAAGGTAAGTTTCTATTGCATGCACTCTTAAAAAATATTTGAAATTTATTTTTTATTAATAAAAAATATTGTTTAAACTGCGCTTCGGAGGAAAGATTAAACATAAAGATTTGTATGCGTCTTAATAAAAGAGAAGTTCGCTGGTTTCAATCCACATAAAAAAATCGCCAGTATTTATGTTTACTGTGGTGGGTGTGTGAAAGGGTGGTGTGGTGTTTGTGGATGGATGGTGTTGTGTGTGTGAAAGGGAATCAAGGTTCAGCATGTGTGCACAGAGGAATGTAGCAAGGTAAATTTGCAATAGAATCTGCAATAACGGGTATTCAACTCTCTCCAGGATATTTCATCCAATCCTAGTCCATCCGACCTATCCATCCTATTCATCCCATACAATCCTATTGATCCCAACCAATCCTAGTTCATCCCATACAATCCTATTCATGCCAACCAATCCTAGTTCATCCGACCTATCCATCCTTTTCATCCCGTCCAATCCTAGTTCATCCGACCTACCCATTTTATTCATCCCAATCTATCCATTTTATTCATCCCAATTTATCCATTTTATTCATCCCAATCTATGCTAGTTCATCCGACCTATTCATTCTGTTCATCCCATCCAATACTATAGTTCTTCCTACCTATCCATCCCATTCAATACTAGTTCATCCGACCTATCCATCCTATTCATTCCATCCAAACCTAGTTAATCCGACCTATCCATTCTATTCATCCCATCCGATACTAACTCATCCGACCTATCTATTCTATTCATCCCATCCAAAACTAGTTCATCCGACCTATCCATTCTATTCAACCCATCCAATCCTAGTTCATCCGACCTATCCATCCTATTCATCCCATCCAATACTAGTTCATCCGACCTATCCATTCTATTCATCCCAAACTATGCTAGTTCATCCGTTCTATCCATTCTATACATTCTATCTGGCCCTAATCCTATTTAATCCGACCTATTTATCATATTCATCCCATCCAAAACTAGTGCAACCGACCTATCCATTCTATTCATCCCATCCAATCCTAGTTCATCCGATCTATCCATCTTATTCATCCCATCCAATACTAGTTCATCCGACCTTTCCATTCTATACATCCCATCCAATCCTAGTTCATTTGACCTATCCATTCTAAACATTCCATCAAATATTATTTCAGTCATCCAATTCATCAATTTGATCCTCCTTTTTCCATCATTTACCCTCCCCCCCTCCCCCTGGCGTATATACTATTTATGCCCTACTCCAACCTCTCTTGCATGGATTCTTATGAAGTTTGGTTCCGACGAATGCAAAGATAAACAAAACGATTCTCTTGAAGAATGTTGAAAAATCCAGGAAAAGTTTTAGAAAATTTTATAATGATTCAACCCTCTCCCCCCCCCCCCTCAACACACACACATAGTTCTTGGTATATAGAGAGTACTCGTAGCTCAACTCTTCTGAGAATCCCATCAAAATATTAGAAGATGGAGCGGCATGCTTTACATGCATCTGCAGGGCATGCAGTAGTATTTATTCGCTTGCATGAAACTGCACCCTTAGCATGTAGCACTGATAGCAAGTAGTTTCTGCCAAACAGAAAGTGGAATGTAAAATGTTTATTTGCCTTGTAGGCATATTTATCTGCCTTGCGAAATTTTTTATCCGCCTGACATTGATAGTTGTCTGCCTTGCAAGAATAGCTATTTGTCTTACAAGAATATATATCTTCCTTGCAAAAATTTCCATCTGCCTTGCAAGCAGATCTATCTGCCTTGCAAGAACATCTACATTCTACTTGCTGTATGCACAACTGCATCTGGCATTCTAAATGCTAAAAGTAAAACTGCAACAGTATAGAAATATCTGCAAAATTGCAAATATATAACTGTACCCTCAAGTTGCAAATATAACTGCAAAAACAATCTACATCTGCCAATTTGCATAAAACTACTTCTAAGAAACTAAATGTCCTTAGCCCAAATCATTAAAAAAAATTAGATTTAGTAAAAGTCTTAATAAAAAGATTTCAAGTCCGATAAAATGTAGAATAGGATGGCGACTGTTGGACTCAATATATGATTTAAAATAGTTCAATGAACACGGAATAAAGATATTTTATAGTTTACACAATTGAAAACTTGATTCTCAAGCTACTGGTAAAACTGCTTTGTAATCAATTACATTTAGGATTTCTTACATGTCGTCTTCATATTTCACAGTTTTGTGGGGGTTACTGTTTGCAGCATTAGAATTAAAATATTTAAACTGCATCATGTTTTCTATAGGTTTATTGTAACTGCATCATGTTTTCTAGATCTAAATATTTAAACTGCAACATGTTTTCTATAGGTTTATTGTAACTGCATCATGTTTTCTATAGGCTTATTGTAACTGCACCATGTCTTCTAGATCTATATATTTCAACTGCATCATGTTTTCAAGATCTGGATTACGACTGCATCATTATTCAAGATCTATATTTCAACTGCATCATGATTTTAAGAGCTGCATTGAAACGGCATCATGTTACTAAATCCATAATAAAACTGCATCATGATTTATATATAGCTATGCTAAAACTGCAATACGTGTTTTAGATCTAAAATGACTATTGAAACTGCATTATGTTTTCTAGGTCCATGCTCAAACTGAAGAGGATTTTTAAAATCGTTATTGAAACTGCATCATGTTGTATAGATCTACATAAAACTGCATCATGTTTTCTAGATATGTATTAAGATTGCATCATGTTTCAAGATCTATATTTAAACTGAATCATGATTTTTTGAGCTGCATTGAAACTCCATGATTTTTCTAAATCCATATTAAAACTGCATCATGATTTATATATCCATGTGCATTGAAACGGCATGATGTTTCTAAATCCATATTAAAACTGCATCATGATTTATATATCTATGTTAATACTGCATCATGTTTTAAAGATCTACATTAAAACTGTGTCATGTTTTCTAGATCTGTCTTGATAAATGAAACTGCATCATGTGTTCTAGATTATGATAAAACTGCATCGAGTTTCTTAAAATCTATATTAAAACTGAAGAGTATTTTTCAATCTGTATTGAAACTGCATCATGTTTTCTATATCTATATAAATAATGCATCATGTTTTCAACGTCTATATTGAAACTGCATCAGGTTTTCTAAATCTATATTAAAACTGCATCATGTTTTCTATATTTATATTAAAACTGCATCATGTTTTCTATATCTATATTAAAAATGCATCATGTTTCCTAGAAAAAAATCAGCACTGAAAGGTTCACTCAGATGAAAATGGTATTAAGAGGGACTTAGGAGTATGGAAGCCGGATAAATGACAAACAAACAATAAAAATGAAATCAAAGCTATACCAATTCTAGGAAGTGGAGGGGAAGGGAGGGGTCAGTTAGAGGGTGTGGGGGCCGGGGGAGGGGGGATTAAATCTAATAAAAACATTATTACTACGGTATAATTAAAGTTGCCATTCAAAACAACTGTAAAAAGTATGTCGACAGTAAGACCTATCGATTAAGTAAATTGACGTGGTACGTGCGTAATAAATTCTTTAGTACAGATAAACAACCGTATATTCAGCTTATATTTGTATTATCATTACCACTTTCAACCTTATTTTCAATATTCCCTTCCTTTCCATGTTTGTTTCCTATTTCTATTTTAATTCCCTTAAATTCACTTGTGTTCCCTTGTATTCCCTTGTATAACCTTGTATAACCTTGTATTCCCTTCTATTCACTTGTATTCACTTGTATTCACTTGTATTCACTTGTATTCACTTGTATTCACTTGTATTCACGTATTCCCTTGTATTCCCTTGTATTCCCTTGTCTTCACTTGTATTCCCTTGTATTCCCTTGTATTCACTTGTATTCCCTTGTATTCACTTGTATTCACTTGTATTCACTTGTATTCACTTGTATTCACTTGTATTCACTTGTATTCACTTGTATTCACTTGTATTCCCTTGTAATCCATACTGCCCCCTTCTTATTTTCCAAAGACGCGTTTGAAAGTTTATTAGTTTAATTTAAGTAATTTTGCAGTTGAAGAAGTAAGTGAATCCTAAATACAAATTAGAATAGTTTAACCAATCCAATGAATTACCTTGTTGTGTTAAGTGTTCTATATTATTATTATTCTTATTATTCTTTAACTTATTAATCTTCCATTTTCTCTCTGTACAGCTAATACACATATTTAATAATATGAAAATAAACGTCGTTAGATTTTCCTGTTATAATGGTTCATTTTTTACATGATTTTGAAAGGGGACATTTTGTTAACACTTATTTAGCCGGTCAGTCATGTTTTAGGATCAAACAAGAGAAATATACAAATAACAGTTTCATGCTATTTGCTTATACATTAAAAGAAAAAATATTAAATCACATGCTTGGGTCTGAGGATCGGATAAGGTATGTAAGGAAAGTAGGAAATTTGAGGAATTTGTATCCAATTAAAATCACAGATTATATACCCAAGCATAAATAAAAATAGACAAAGTCTAAAACGGAATAAAAATATAACCTTCAAAACAAACAAATAAGTTTATCTGAAAAAAATAAGTTAAAAAAGATTTGGCCAAAAAATGAGAAAAAAGTAAAAAAAAGTCGAGGGCACGCGGCGCTTTGAATGCCTAATATTAAAAACCGTACAATTGTAAAATTGAATTTTCGTAAACGATCATATTTCCATCAAAGAATTGATAAGATATTAATATTTTCTAGATTAAAGCGAGCAGCAAGGTTCATATTTGTGGGATATTTAAACACTTTGCACTTCTTCAAAGTGAAATATTGAATAAATGTTAGTTTATTCATGATCCGAATAATTTCCCCAATTTACGCTGCATTGACCGTCAAGCGAGCGCAAGGTGGGGTATACGTAACCTCCCCCTTCCCACCAAAGCCTCGTTGACTTAAATCTAGAAATAAACCTAAAACATTCAATTAAAACGAGTATTATCTAATTGGGTTTCTTTATTTTATTTATTTATTTAAATCATTTTTCATTGTTTTTGAAACGATTTTTCCCACCATTAAAAAAAACATTTGAAAAGGACAAAGAATTTGTTTTTGTGAATCTTTTTAAATTTTAGCAGAAAATCCGATATTTACACATAAACGAAATGTAGACATACATTTTTTTATGAAATTTGTATCACTTATATAAAAGTGTTCTGTATGCACACAAATTGGGTCAAGAAACAGACGAGATGTTATAAAAAATTATTTTTTTGTGGAGATAAAACACGTCGCGAGATAAATACAGAGAAAATGAGCCGTTTATTATTGTGAACATAAATAACGTGAAGCGCTGGACAAGACAAGGAAGATCCTACATTCACTTTGTGACATGTCCAAATCACAACAATAACCTTTCAATATCTTTCTGAAGATATCGTCCTTTTCTTAGTTGAAAACTTTTAAATTCTATTTTTTTATTTTCTCTTACAGCATAAATCCACGAGTAACTTTGACAGAGAACCAGTGCCTAGGATTCATTTAGTTTTGATGCGGATCCGGATCCGCACTGGAAAAAAACGGAGCCGGATCGGTGTCATTTGTTTTAAGATTTACTGAATTTTTTTAACAAAGCAGAATTTTCATTTCATATCACTCAACAAATAGAGGATCACTTGAAATTCTATCTCAGTTATTAAAAAATATATTAAGACTTTAGACTTATGAAGTACACTTTTAATAACACGCCCACCCCCCCCCTATTCTGCATATATAAGCATTTATCACTAACGTTGGGCTATCTTAAATATAACGGTTTCAAATTCTTTATTCGCTATTTCCGGTCAAACTTACGTATACACATCACTCACGCGCAGACACACACCTCCACGAACAAACATACACACACTCAAACAACTGAGACATTGAAGCGTAATAATAAGATACTATGAACCAATCTTGTATTAACCAGAAATTTTGCAAACAAATAAAAAAACTAACACGAAAAAAATACTGTTTATAGATGAAAAGGAAGAGAGAAAGAATAGGAACTGAACAAACAATAAAAAGGAAAATAAGAAAAATGGAAAAAATCTTTTAGTTAATTGACCAAAAAAATTAACTATAATAAAACTAGTAAAACAGAACAAATTCACATTGAAGAAGAAATTAGAATCAAATCTTTAGAAAGAAGAGAAGGGAAGGAAAAGCAGAAAAGCAGAAAATGAACTAGCGTGAAGAAACTGAAAAAGAACATTATATTTTAAGAACTGTAAAGCAAAAATTTAAACAAGTGATTCACAATTCTCAAATTCACAAAAAAGGAATTTAAAATTTAAAAAACATACTTACTTATTTCTTGTTGAAGTTAAACACTGTATTATAACTATATTTTACCACTAGTTCCTAACAATTGATTTTTAATCAATGTAACTTAATTTTAACGATTGAGGTTTCACATAATTTTCTAGTGCATAGTCCGTAGCCGAGTAGATGCAGCGTTAACTGCGTGAAATGAGTGCACTGTGCAACAACGGTATCTGCAGAAAACTGAGGCAAAATCATGTGCAGGAGGAGCTAAGGGATAGGTTCATGTATCCGGACATTTGTGCGTCAGCATACCGGTACACACACTAGTACACAGGTCCAGTACACACACTAGTACACAGGTCCAGTACACACACTAGTATACAGGTCCAGTACACACACTAGTACACAGGTCCAGTTCACACTAGTACACAGGTCCAGTTCACACTAGTACACAGGTCCAGTACACACACTAGTACACAGGTCCAGTTTACACTAGTACACAGGTCCAGTTCACACACTAGTACACAGGTCCAGTACACACACTAGTACACAGGTCCAGTTCAAACACTAGTACACAGGTCCAGTACACACACTAGTACACAGGTCCAGTACACACACTAGTACACAGGTCCAGTTCACACTAGTACACAGGTCCAGTACATACCGGTACACAGGTCCAGTACACACCAGTAGATAGGTCCAATACACACCAGTACACAGGTCCAATACACACCGGTACACAGGTCCAGTACACACCAGTTAAGTGGTGTGTAGTATACCGGTCCAGTACACACTAGAACACAGAGTAAGGTCCAGTACACACTAGTACACTGAGAAGGGTCAAAACAAACTAGTACCCAAGGTTGGGTCCAGTACACACCAGTAAACAAAGTAAAGTAGGGTCCAGTACATGCCAGTCCACAGAGTAAGGTCCAGTACACACTAGTACACTGAGAAGGGTCAAAAACAAACTAGTACACAAGGTTGGGTCCAGTACACACCAGTAAACAAAGTTAAGTAGGGTCCAGTACATACCAGTCCACTGAGTAAGGTCCAGTACAGTGTATATTAGTGTTCAGTACAAGCTTTAATTGTAAAAAAGGAAATGCATTGCAAACGTGTAGAAAATACTTTTAACGCAACATAATTTTTTCGTTAGAAATTAAACGGGACTGTACCATCAAGAATTTGCCATCAATGTTTATAGGTATAAAGTCTTTTATTTTTATTGTTGCATATTTGATTATTAAACCCAAACCTAAAGTAATAAGTGAAATATTTGAAGACTATACTATACAAATACTACAAAGTAATATGTATGCATAGGTTTTTTTTTCTGCAAGAAATGAATATGCTAAGACGTAATATAAAAGAGATTGTACTACAGCCTACGGGCTGGCCTTTGGCCAGAAAATAAACATATTTTCTGCGTATAAAAATATACGCATATCAGGCATTCTTTAGACATGCCTTGATAAAGAAAACTTATTTTTCCCGTTACAATCTTCACAGTTGTTTCCTTTATGATTAGAAGAAAACTGTAATCGGAATGTTGAAAATACGTAACATGACCCTTACTCTTAATAAGCCGTAAACCCCTAACTATTAATTTAGTCAGGTAACAAGCTAAGGCGTAAATAAAAGTTTAAAATACAAATATTTAATTTTAAAAAATTAGTATTGACCCCACGTCTTGGACTCTTATTGTGTGAGTAGGGGGAGGATATGAAATAAATATTATTTACACATTATCATAAATTAATTTATATATCATACTGATAAGATAATATAGCTTAACTTCAATAATTTAAATTTCAATTAATCATTATTTCGAAATCTCCNCCTATATAAAGGAAAGAAACTGGTCACGCACATTACATCCTTACATCTTTGCAATCGGATGTCGTAGACCTTCCATAAAATGTAACTTTCAGTTGTGCTAGATCAAGTCATAGTCCAAATTGAAATATAACATGTTTTTACCATCAGGTTGCAAAGATACAAGGGAAAGTGTTTGAGGCGAATAACCAGTTCATTTATCATGAATATATCAGTTATGAAATTGATAATTTAATGATTAGACTTAGAGTTCAGATAATTAATGTAAAACAGCCTGGAATGCATTAACTACCCTAACTGCACTGAATACAACTGGATTAACTTGTTCAATGAAAATTATATAATTGCAAATATTTTACAAGATTGCAAAAAAACGGGATTTACTCACAAGAAGATTCAGTTCAATAACTGCAAACCTTGATTCCAAAAAAATAATAGGTAATCAATTGTAATTGAGATAGAGGTTTTCAATGAAAATAAAAAATAAAACTATAAAAAAATAGACTGACGAGTTTTTCATCATTATTGAAACAAAGAACAATAACAATGATTAAGAATTTGAACCATGTGGTGGTTAAATTAATTAATATTTATCAATCCAACCCAAACTTAATTATAAATGTAATCAAACTGCTTGGATTTCGTTTAAGTCCTTTTGTGTACTTTTGTAACTTATGACTTTAAATGTCAAAAAGTCATGCTTTCACGGAACATGTCATTCAATGAAATTATGGCATATGTAAACGTACCTACTAGTTAACATCTTCTTTTTAACCCATTCTACGAAGGGGGGCCGGGGAGAGAAAGGAAGGAATAACGACACATGTACATTGTACAATGTAATTAATATGATATAATTTTATACAGTATGTTATTGTTACATCAAATAAGTATAAACATCATTGCTTTTAAGCACTTTGACGTTATTAATTTCATACATTTTGTAAGCAAAGATCGTATTCTTAAGAATCTCCTAAAAGCTCAATGTTTTTCAAATAGTTAAAATGGTATAAAAAAGTATAATTTTTTCGCGTATAAAGGATGATGTCATTACCCCGCTTACTATTCATAACATGTATGCATTTTGCGTGCGAATTTTAATTTAGAATTTATTAGATATATTCTTAAACTGAGACAAGAACACTTCTTAAATTAACATTTCTAGGACTATAATTCTAAAAAATTAAATGTTCTTTTTACTTATTTGCTTTTTTAGAAAGAAAAAATATTTTTTAACAAATCTGCAATTTACTGGAGAACGCACCGAAAGCTTAATCAAGGATGCCCCTGTAATTTTTAACTGTTTCAAATATTCTATAACTGATGTAATATACTGATATGTCCTATGTGATAAACTAATTACCTAACTGACAGGGTCAACCCACAAAGGATTGAGACAGTAAAGAATGCTAAACTCTGTAAATAGGACTTTCCAAGGTTAAATTAAGTCTTTTATGTGTACTGTAGTCTTTAAATGATTTGTTCAATGATTTTGCAAAAAAGTAAATAAGTTTATAGTTTCAGGGAATCATAAATATAAGGAAACAGACAGATAAATTCCCTACATTCGTCTCTGAAGTCTCATCCTTTGTGGTAAACCTTGTGACATTGATTTAATAACACAATTGATTGTATAAAACTATTAAAAAAAGTGTACCAAAGACTGCAGTCACTTACCCTAAATATTTTTAAGATATTAGAATCAACAATTTGATTGTATAACAAATACGAAATAACCAAATCTGTAATTTAATGTTTGTCTTACGGTCTAGACCTTACTGCAATTCAATAACTTTTCACAGTTTTATTCATTGAATTATATCTATCTATCATCTGTTCAGCGTAATTCACTGTTTACATACATAAACAATAAATGCAAAAATGCATGTAAAAATATATGTAAAAACGTGATTTAAAAATGAATGGAAAAATGTGATGAAAAATGAATTTTTTTAAATAGATATAAGATGGTGTTTAAAAAGCACAAAACTATTTTTAATTAAAAGATTTGGGTTCAATGCACGTCAAAATGCATATATAAAATAATGCAAATGACCATTCTGCCATTTGTCGATTCCGATTTACAGACTGCACAGTTTCTATGTTCTATATTTATTTACAGACTGCACAGTTTCTATGTTCTATATTTATTTACAGACTGCACAGTTTCTATGTTCTATATTTATTTACAGACTGCACAGTTTCTATGTTCTATATTTATTTACAGACTGCACAGTTTTTATGTTCTATATTTATTTACAGACTGCACAGTTTCTATGTTCTATATTTATTTACAGACTGCACAGTTTCTATGTTCTATATTTATTTAACTTTTTAAAATCAAAACTGTCGATGTATATTTATCAATTTTATGGTTCTCACCAACATATTCAAAACTCATGATCAGAAAAAGCATAGTCACAGTTACCATTAAAAATCTGTGAAAAACAGGATATACCTATAACCTGCATGTAAACATTTCAGAAGTTACAACAAATGCGATTATTTAAAAAAAAAATAGACTAGGAGCTTATAGAAAACTAAAATCAAATTAAATTAGAATTGTTAATGCATACGTAGCAATAATGCTTGAGATAAATTTAAAATACATATCGAGGATTATAAATTTTATTTCTAAAAGATAATTTCCATTTGAAATTAAACCCTAGAAAATAGTTTCTTACTTCAAATCAAGGAGGATTGAATAGAAGGAGGGGGCGAAAGGGTTTCCGTACACTTTGCTGTGGTGCTTTTGGACTGCTGAAGAACTAGTTTTTGCGTAACAACAATAACAAAGGCTGCCGATCTAATGTAAACAAACATGAGTTAGTATACGGTGAATCTTCATCTAATGCCAGAAATGCCAGATGTTTGTTTATCATTTGTGTTATTGTTTACAATCATTATTGTTGTTACGCAAAAACCAGTTCTACAGCAGTCCAAAAACGTCACAGACAAGTGTACGGAAACCCTATCGCCCCCTCCCCTTCTATTAATTTTGTACATAACCACTTAGTTTTCTGCAAAATTATTATTATTTATTTATTATTTTAGGGTTAGGTTAGGACGATTTCTGGGCCGAGCACTGCGGCTAGGACAGACTAGGGGGCCAAGCGAGGACAGACTAGGTGTTGCATATGAGATCCATATACAAAATTGATAGAAGGGGGGGGGGGGGGTAAAACTCGTTCTCTAACAAGTTACCAATGTAGTACTAGTCTCAACCGTATACAATTTAAAAGAAATAATTTGCCTTTACGTTTCTAACATCTGAAGAACAATTCATTCTTTTCCCCAAATTCATTGATTTATGTATTAAAAGCGTTTTTCATCTACTTACTCGCAATTCTTAAGTTTAATCTATTTTCATTTAATTTACTCGTCTAGCAAATTTTAGAGTAAATTCTACTCAGGCTAACAAGATTTAGAGTATATTCTACCCAGACTAGCAAATTTTAGAGTAAGTTCTACTCAAGCTAACAAGATTTAGAGAATATTCTACCCAGACTAGCAAATTTTAGAGTAAATTCTACTCAGACTAACAAGGTTTAGAGTAAATTCTACCTAGACTAGCAATTTTAAGAGTAAATTCTAATCAGACTAACAAGGTTTAGAGTATATTCTACGTCCCAGACTAGCAAATTTTAGAATAATTACTTCTCAGGCTAGCACGGTTCAAAACCGGTTTCTAGTTTCTAAAGCGGACAGAAATTCCTATAAAAAAATTCCTTTTATAAAGAAGTTTAGCAGAAATTAAAACAGCTATGATGTTTGAATATGATTCTGAACGAGCATAATCTAAAATTATGAAAATTTTAGCTCACTGATATATTGTTCAAAAAAAACCAAATAAAGATATATAATAAAAATGTGTACGAAAAATATCAGTTTAGAGCAATATTAATAATAATAAAATTGGAATCATAAATTATAAAACATTGTTATTAGTTCATAGTAGTTAAAAACGACAACATACAAACCAAAACAAAAACTAAATAACACGTTTATGAATATGCTTGTTTTCAAGTTATCTCATTAACCATTTTGCTTCACAATATTTCATATAGTTAATTTTGTTGACAAAGAAAAGTTTATTAGGCTTACCTCATAAACTCTACCAGTAATCACCGTTTAATAACTTAAATTGACTAATTTAATAACACAATGATGAAATCTCAATGATATCCTACGCATTTGCTTTTACACTGCGTAAATTACTGAATCAGAGACAAATAATACCGTTTAGAAAGAGAAATATTCAACTCCGCGGCAAATACAAAACATGCGGAGGTACTGCCTCTCAGGGTTTCGTTTTAAACTTGGGATATCATAAAAACCGTCGTTAACGCCCTTAAATTTTTAAGTTTTTTATAAACATTGTTTTTTTTTTCAATTTTGAAAAACATTTGAATTACATTTGTGAGAATGAAACTTTTTTTTAATATAAGTGAAAATCTAAAATCTTATGTTTTTAAAGGAAACCCTAAAGTAAGGGGTGGCTGAACTGTATTAAACACGTACTATTATATAACTTAATCAATGTTATAATTTTAAATTAGGAGACAAATATTAGTTTCCTGACTTTTCTTCTATTTTGTTTATTTATAGTTGCAAAGCTTTAGTGGAGCGAGAGACATTGAGGAAAGCAATTATATCTTCCTTAAGCCACTTTTTAATGACGTCACGAATAGACCGGTGGCATTGCATTTGCGTGTCTGAAGGGTGCTATTTCATTTGAACTACTGCCGTTTGAACTATGGCTCATTTGAACTATTGTTCATTTCAACTACTGCACGTGGGACCACGTGAGTAGTTGAAATAAACAATAGTTCAAACGAGTAAATATATTACTCATTTGAACTATTTTTTAGTTCATTAGAACTATTTTCATTTGAACTATTAAAATATTATTAATGAAATAAACCAAAAATAGTTCAAATGAACATAAAAATAGTTCAAATGAAAAAAAGAATAGTTCAAATGGACAAAAAAATAGTTCAAATGAGCAAAAAAATAGTTCAATTGAACAAAAAAATAGTTTAAATGGGCAAAAAAATAGTTCGAATGAACAAAAAAAATAGTTCAATTGAGCAAAAAAATAGTTGAAATGAACAAAGAAATAGTTTAAAGGGGCAAAAAAATAGTTGAAATGAACAAAAAAAAATAGTTCAAATGAATAAAAAAATAGTTGAAATGAACAAAAAAAAAATAGTTCAAATGAACATACAAATAGTTCAAATGGACAAAAAAATAGTTCAAATGAACAAAAAAATAGTTCAAATGAACAAAAAAATAGTTCAAATGAACAAAAAAAATAGTTCAAATGAGCAAAAAAATAGTTCAAATGAACAAAAAATTAGTTTAATTTGAACTATTTTTAACCTAACCTAACCTAACCTAACCTAACCTATTTTTTTTGTCCATTTGAACTATTTTTTAGTCCATTTAAACTATTTTGTCCATTTGAACTATTTTTTTTTTCATTTGAACTATTTTTATGTTCATTTGAACTATTTTTATGTTCATTTGAACTATTTTTATGTTCATTTGAACTATTTTTATGTTCATTTGAACTATTTTTATGTTCATTTGAACTATTTTTATGTTCATTTGAACTATTTTTATGTTCATTTGAACTATTTTTATGTTCATTTGAACTATTTTTATGTTCATTTGAACTATTTTTATGTTCATTTGAACTATTTTTATGTTCATTTGAACTATTTTTATGTTCATTTGAACTATTTTTATGTTCATTTGAACTATTTTTATGTTCATTTGAACTATTTTTATGTTCATTTGAACTATTTTTATGTTCATTCTGTGTAATGTTTATCTAATTAATTGTCATGAATATAACTTAATGGAGATTATAAAAAAAATTTTAAAACTGAATTGGGGTAGAAAAATAGTTCAAATGAGTAAGAAATGCGTTGATTTAAACTACAGGATATGACGTCATGTCAGTAGTTCAAATGAACAATAGTTCAAACGAGCAATAGTTCAAACGTACCATAGTTCAAACGGCAGTAGTTCAAATGCGGATCCACCACCATTAAATTAAAAATTACAAAGACGACTTTTCTATTTTTATCTTTAATAAAATTGAGATTATTCCGCGGCACTTGGGCATATCGATTTTTGTTTTTAATTTCTTGTTTACGTTTTCAGATAAACCCGCCGGGTACATTCTCACAGATGTACTTGATAAACCTAAAATTTTACTACAAAATTTAGTCATTTTTCCCATTAAATTAAATGTAAAATTGGTCCTACAGGTTTACCGTTAACTATATAGATTAAACTCAAAAGTTGATATGATACAGAAAACTGGGTATATTCCTAGAGAAGATTTTTGGACCCCCACCAGCCCCCCCCCTTTCAATTTTGTACATGGATCTTACAGTAAGTGTCTTAACTTAACCTAACGCTCGGCCGCCTGTCCTAGCCGCAGCGCTCGGCCCAGAAAGTGTCTTAACCTCACCTAACCCATATATAATAATTAATAANTGTGGGAAGGTCCAAAAATCGTTCACTAGGACAGACCCGAAAATTGTCTCAAAATGTGACAGAAAATACAGATTAGATTATTTTCCAAGCTTTAACGTCAAAATACGCACATAATACTGGAAAACCCTAATATTATCTGCATGCATATCTTGGTAATTTCCTGAACTTTTGGGACTCCGCCCCCCTTTCCTTCTATCAATTTTGTTCATGCATCTGATATGTAACAGATGGATTTAATTGGACATGTGGCTGGAGCGCCCGGCTCCCTAGCCTGTCCTGGCTGCAGCGCTGGGCCTCCCCATAACCTGTCATAGCCGCAGCGCTTGGCCTAGAAGTTGTCTTTACCGAAACTAACCCTGAAATAATACATAATTATTATTATTGATTTTTTATGAGAGGGGATTTCGTCCATTTATAGTTTAATAACTTTTAAATACAACTTCTCTTTGGATCTTTTCCAGGGGATGTCATTAATTAAAAGTCTTTGCAGAATATTTCGATAATTTTAAATTTTATATTTCAGACTTGCTATGCATTAGATTCTAGACGTTTAGGTTAGGATGGCCACCTTACCTGCCAGGACGGGTCAGGATAAACCAGTTTTTATTCCGCCCAAACGGCGCACTGCATCCGGCAAGTCGAGCGCCAATACGCCAACTCGGTCCATGTATGGAGACCAAATTCTTCTTGTTCAGGTTTTAATTACTTTTTATCAATTTTTACCCAACATTTTCATGATGATTAATTGTTTATATGGAGGGAGCCGGGGGGGGGGGAAGAGTGAGAGAGCTTTATTAAAAAATCTTCATCTCATATAATTAAAAATTTCTCCCTGAATTTCAGCTATTCTAATGGGTAGGGGCACACACAAACCTCTCCCCCCCCCCCTTATTCAAACCTTTACAAATTAAAATTCAATTATGTAGGGTCGGAACCCAGGGTCTGTCGACTGTCTAGCCGCCGAGCAGGACAGGGACGTTCTCGGCTCCTTGGAGAAAGTTCCGAGTGGGTCATTTGGTACTATGAAATCAATCAGGTGGGGGGAAGCGCAAACATTTGGATTGAATACTAACTTTATTTCCTAGCATTAGTTTTCTGTAGTTTAAAGATTTTTTTCATCTGTACGTAGCGATGGGAATAATTTGGTTCATTTTAAAGGGTTCTTAACTTTAAATAGGTTCAACAAAATCTGAGACATTTTACAAAATTCAAAATTTTTTTTTTATATGAACATTTGCTTTTCTTATACTATGCAAAATTTTGGAAATTATTAATTTGCCAGTTCGTGTATTCCTTTTTTTGAACAGAGCTGAAAACTTTAGAATGGTGGATATCGAGATTAATGCTTGATCCTCTCTTTTTGCTTATCTGAAGACTAGTTTAGTCTTTAGTTGAACTTCTAGAGATTAGAGATGTGCTCTAATGCTTTAGAAAAACCGGTTTTTAATTTTCCCGCATTTGTGGTGTCATATCAGTTGAGATAGTGATCGATTGAACGAACGTTTTGTTTTGGATTTATGTTTATTAATGTTCAAAAGGACTAAAGTCCTTAAATGGGATAGAATATGCTTTTTAATAAGTTCATATTAACATGAATAAGTTAATGTTTGTTTAAATGCTCTAAAACTCGGCTTGTGGACAGCTGACTTTAGTTCAATCGGATATTAGTCCAATCGATATAGCATCGTTTCTGCATTTGTTATCAGACGTATCTTTATTACATGTAGTAGGAAATGTGATATCCAACAAGAGCGGATTAAAATTAAAAGTGTCCACAGTGGATATTAAGATTAAGCGATCAGGTTTAAGGGTATCCAATTCTAAAGGTTTCAGCTCAGATAACAGCTTCGAAATTGTAAGTTTTGTTCAACGTTTTTTAAACACGAACAAAAACTATTAAAAACCCTATCTACACGTTATGTACAGTGTACACGTTGTGAGCTATATAACGGGTATAGTACTGACATTTAATAACTCGATTTTGTTGTATTCATTATTCTGTATTTTACATTTTATAATGATTTGTAGGTCCAATGGTAGTGTTCCGACCCTTGAGAGGGTTCGAAGAGAGATGTCAAACCATAGTATAGGATCCCATTCACAGACAAGCTCAGGACAGGTGGGAGTTGATTTATTTTGATTTGAACTGATTGATTGATTGATCTATTGATTGATTTATTGATTACGCAAATGACAACTGACTAACATTAATGCCAACAAAGAACAATATATGACAATAAATGACAACAAATAAAAATAAATGACAACAAATGACAAGAAAGGACAACAAATGACAACGAATAATAACAAATTACAATGAAACACTACAAATGACAAAAAATTTAACAATTGACAGAAAATGGCAACAGCCAACAATTGATTTTAAGTGAAAAAAAATTTCCACAAAATGTTTTTTTAGATCTTTGAGCTGAATACCAATATTAATCTATGTTTCTGGATCTCCAAGCGGAGTACAGATCTTGATCTTTATTGATCTTTATTTATGTTTCTAGATCTCTGACCGAAGTACGATATTGATCTATGCTTTCAGATCTCTGAATGAAGTATAGATCTATGTTTATAGATCTTTGAACTGACTACAGATATATATTGATCTATGTTGATCTGTGTTTCTAGATCTCTGAGCGGAGTACAGATATTGATCTATGTTGAATTATGCTTATAGATTTCTGAACGGAGCACAGATATTGATCTATGTTTCTAGATCTCTGAGCGAAGTACAGATATTGATCTATATTGATCTATGTTTCTAGATCTCTGAGCGAAGTACAGATATTGACCTAGTCCGTGAAGCTGTACATACCAAACGAAGTCTGCGAACAGCCAGGTTTGGGTCTATTCATGAGAGGGGGGG
>NW_019396456.1:87772-125546 GCF_000591075.1 Eurytemora carolleeae | reverse complement strand
GGGGGGTCGTCAAATTATTTATTTACTTTTCTTGATACCCCCAAATATAGCAGTTGCTTACAAAGTAAAAAATTATTTTTCCTCCGTAAGCTTTAACTTTAATTTTTCCATGTCGGGTTCCATTGCAGATCTTGTTTTTATTAGGTTTTCAGTAATTTAATTTCTTAAAGTTTTGTTCTTGTAGATTAAGTGAGTCCCGAATATCCCGGAGTACAAGTAGAACAAGTAGAACTAGTAGAACCAGTAGATCCAGTCAACCTCCTTCGGTTAACACCTCCACAGATGAACTAGACCAGGTACGGGATTGTTGGAAAAATATTAAACTCGGTGATATTGCTAGATTTTTATGGAATATTTTTTCCCTGGGAAATTTCCCCGGGAAAGATTCTGGCCTGTCAGAAGTTAATAAATTGCTCAAACATGATTTTTTTTGGTATTCGCCAGTGAATGCAGGAACAATGTGCGAACATAAGTAGCAAGATGCTATTTTATTATTACCAGAAATATAGGCAACAAAGGACCTGGAGGCCTAGACTTTAAAACGCAAGAGTAAACAGTCCTATATCTTAGACTCTCTCTACGTTTACGGTTTAAAATTGTCATAAAAATAATTGGAATTAATGTTTCAGATTTATTGAATTTATTTGAATGCTGTGTTTAAGGTTTCTGTAGTTGCTGTGGAAGATAGAGCACGAAGTATTCAAGCTCGACCTCTTCCTGAGCTACCTAGTTCAACCAGTACTCCAGCTAAACTTCAACTCAGGTAGATCCCCCCATCCATGATATAGAGGGGGATCTTAAAGTGACATTCCTTTTATAGAATGTCATATTCGATTCTCAACGTGCCCTTACAATCTTTGTTAGATCAAGAATTAATCCATGATTTCTTTATGAGAATTTACTATTTCTAAATGTGGTTTCTACATTGTAAACGGATTTCTGTTCCAGAAATAATGGACGAAATTGTCAGAATTAAACAATTTTCAAACTAGGAAACGACGATATCTTCCCTTTGATTGATCAGATGATTTTGTGACATGAGACATGGGACATGTCACGAAGAGGGTCGCATGTCCTTTCAACGGCATTGTTTTTCTGAGAAAAGTGGTTTTAAATATGTTCAAATATGTTTAAATATGTTCAAATATGTTCAAAATATGGTTAAATATGTTCAAATATGTTTAAATATGTTCAAATATGTTTAAATATGTTCAAATATGTTCAAATATGTTTAAATATGTTCAAATATGTTAAAATATGATCAAATATGTTTAAATATGTTAAAATATGTTTAAATATGTTCAAATATGTTTAAATATGTTTAAATATGTTTAAATATGTTTAAATATGTTTAAATATGTTTAAATATGTTTAAATATGTTAAAATATGTTAAATTATGTTTATATATGTTCAAATATGTTTAAATATGTTCAAATATGTTTAAATATGTTTAAATATGTTAAAATATGTTTAAATATGTTTAAATATGTTTAAATATGTTCAAATATGTTTTTTAAATGACAAATCTTTTCAATACTCCTGATTCAGGATAAACCCAGAGGATGAGGGGATAGAGATAGTTAACTCGGAGAATATATCAATCGGAGGCGGAGGTGGAAGGAATATATCCCTCCGACATCAGGATACGGTCGGAGGATCAAGGAATGTATCCCTCCGACATCAAGATACAGAGCTTAATCATGGAGAGCATAGTTTACTTGTTCCGCCCCAGGTTTGAATATTTTTATTTAGATGATAAACATTTTATTTATTGTTTGAAATCCCATATAATAAAAAAATTTAAACAATTCTATTCAATAAATGTTAAATAATGTTTTTTATCATTTTAATCAAAAAAAGAATTTAATAAAGTAAGATGATTTTTAAACCAGTGCTTAGGATCTAGATCCGTTGGATCCGGAAGATTTTGGCTTCCTGGAGACGGATTCGGATCCGAGGGGTAAAATATCAACAAAAAATGCAAAAAAAAACTTTTTTACTGCTAACACTCAAATCTGAACTATTGAAAAAAGAGAGATCATAAAAATTTCCTCATTTCTGAAGGGTTCATTAAGTTTTAGAATAAAAATAAAACAAAAATTTGAAAATTTTGTTTTGTTAAACAAATTCAGTAAAGCTTAAAGAAATGACCTGGATCCGGATCCATTTTTTCCAGTGCGGATCCTTAGCACTATTTTAAACAATTCAATTTCTTTTATTTCGTTAATTTTCTTAAACATTGATGGTTAACAAAGTCCAAGTTATTTAAGTAAAAACCTTCAAGACATTTTGCGTGGGTTCATTGCACAGGTTTACTCACAAACAATGAAACTTCGGAGACGACTTAACGGTTTATGAGCAAATTTTTTTTTTTTTGCAGTTTTTGGTTAATATTTTACCTCTTGGATCCGGATCCGTGGATCCTCATATTTTTGCGGATCCGGATCTAAGAAGCCAAAATCTTGCGGATCAGGATCCTAAGCACTGCTTTTTGGGCAACCCTGTATATTTTTTCCCCTAATAAGATTTTACTTTAAAGAAACACAAATGATGCTCATATGCAAAATTTTATTCAGATTCCTCAAAAAAAGAAATCAGGATTCCCAAATGTATTCAATATTCAAATTTGTCAAACTCACCATTCCCTTTCATCTATATATAAATTTGGCTTGTCTGTCTGTCTGTCTGTCTGTTTGTTTGTATCCAATAAACGTCAAAACGGCAGAACCGATCGGGCCCAAATTTTTTGTGGGACATCTAGGGACCCCAGGGAAGGTTTATGAATGATCAAAATTTCAAATATTTGTCTCCATCAAAATTCGATCTTCATTAAATTTTTTAAAATTTTGAATATTCACGAAATTTTTTGTGAAAATCCGCGAATTATTTTTGTTTTGTTTTACGATGTGCACAAAGAGAACATGTTCACAATTAATTTAGAAGACGGGTCTGTCTGTCTGTCTGTTTGTTTGTTTGTATCCAATAAACGTCAAAACGGCTGAACCGGTCGGGCCCAAATTTTTTGTGGGACATCACGTGACCACAGGGAAGGTTTATGAATGATAAAAATTAAAAAAAATGTGTTTTAAAGGTTTTTAATTTTGTAAAAAAATTAAAATTCTTGAAAATCCGCGAATTTTTTTTTAAAAATCGGCAAACTTTTTTTCTTCTTTGTTTTAAAATGTAAACAAAAAGAACATGTTCACAATTTAAATAGAAGATGGGCGCGAAGCGCCCTAAAAGCCTAGTTTAGAATATTTTAATAGATTTATGACTGTTGGGAACCCATTTTTTATTTTTCCCAAATAAATAAGATATTTTAATCCATTTTAGAATATTTTAAAAGATTTATTACTGTAGGGAACCCATTTTCTATTTTTCTCAAATAAATAAGATATTTTAATTTTATTTTAGAATATTTTAATAGAATTATGATTGTTAGGAACCCATTTTCTATTTTTCCCAAATAAATAAGATATTTTAATCCATTTTAGAATTTTTTAATAGATTTATCACTGTTGGGAACCCATTTTCTGTTTTTACCAAATAAATAAGATATTTTTATTCATTTTATAATATTTTAATAGATTTATGACTGTTGGGAACCCATTTTCTATATTTCCCAAATAAATAAGATATTTTAATCCATTTTAGAATATTAATGGTTTCATGACAGTGACTGGGACAGTAAAGCGAGGAAAAAACAAAGGTATCTAAATTGTACTAAATATACAGTGAATCCCAGATATATGAATACCTAGCAAGAGTTTTTTATAATGTCGTATTGCATATTCAAGATCAAATGCCGCGGAAAAAATGAGTTTACTTTTTAAATATCAATTGAATTCATATTTCAGGGTTATTAATGTACCTTGAATTAAAAATAAAAAGAAGTTTCTTTAGAATGATCAAAAAACTTAAAAGACGGTCTTTGTATTCACTGTATTATACATACTTCATCAAGCAGTGAGTACAGTACATAAACTTTATTGTACTGCTCTACCCAGAATTTCGGAGAAAACGAAAGAACTTTTTAAATCATGGAATGTTGCAGATATGTATTTTTGTAATTACTGAGATTTAGAAATAACAGTATAAAACACGTTGAAAAATTGTCAAGACAACATTTTACAATTTTTTTCGTCTCCTCTGAAGTTCTGTGTTTAATTTTACCAAGAGATTTAACTTTAAAAAGTCAACAGGCAGTTTAAACTTCTCTCGGTGAAAGTTCCTTGGAACAGTACAGACACAGTACATATAGAGACAACTTAACCATTAATTATATCCATAATAATCAAATTGTCTGAAGTTAAAAATTCAGTCAACATCCTTTAACATTTTCCCTTAATGGAAAACTTTTTAACTTTTAAACCGTTAAAATTTGTTTTTTATTGAAAATGATTTTTCCCATTTAAAGTCACAAACTTCAGTTTGATCTGTGTTCGTTTAATGTTCCTGAGTAAGTATTTCTTAAACAGCATTTTCACAAATAAATTATTTTTACAGTAAATGACTTAGATTAGGTTAGATGTTTTTTTTTTTGTAGACATTTGTGGGAACTAATTTTTTTAAAATATTCATTTCTATTTAGGAGAATGTTTTGATGTCCAGCTAAAGATGAACAAGGATAAACTAATTGATCTTCAGCAGGTTAAAGTCTTAAAATTTTTTATTTTTTAATTTTTAACTGTTTAAATATCGTAAATAGGCGCTTATAACAGTAACTAGGAGTTTAGGGAGACAGAGAGAAATGGCAAATCCAAGTTAAACGTACACACATAAGAAACTTAAGGTAAAAAGTGAAATTGAAGAGGAAAACAAGATAATCAATAAGGAATGCCTGGATTCATCTCCAACGATGTATTACCCTGGAGAACAGAGGTTTTTTACCTCTCTGGGTCTAGGCTTGCTATGGAAAAGCTCGACTTGCACTTCTTAGAAACAGGACTGATGAGCCAGTTTTTAAATAAAACCTATTCACCTATGGGAAAAATGTAAACATCCACCAACCACGCACCTTATAATGTGGAGGATCATAAAGTACAAGTATCATTTACAAGTACTGCCCAAGATGTTCTTATACATCAGTTTCAAGAATCCAACTGTTAATAATCTACTCCTTGCCAAAACTCCTTTTATCACATTTGTCATTATTTATAAGTGGAGATTTTGACATTGGCTGTTCTTCAAAATTTCTAAATTCCACGTTTGGTGCAGTGTTCCTTTTTCTTTTCTCGCCCTTCAACAGAGCAAGGAAACATTGATTTTGTATAGATTTATATTTAGTAAAGTCATCAACATTCAACAATTTACAAACCTGCTGTTTCCAGAAAACAGAGCTATGAAACGTACACATTAATTGTGTATAGATCTATATTTTGTATAGGCATCATTCAACAATCTACAAACCTGCTGATTCCAGAAAACAGAGCTATGAAACGTACACATTAATTGTGTTTAGATCTATATTTAGTATAGGCATCATTCAACATCTACAAACCTGCTGAGATAGCAAATATCAAATTCCTGAAAATTTGCAATGGTTATTATTTCATAATTGTTATGGGTTCAGTGTCTGAGATATTGAATTTAGAAATATATAATGAGCTAAACTTCCTTGTAACAAACCAGAAATATCGGACAGAATTCAAACAGAAGCAGAGATTAGCAGAATTCTGAACCAATGAATAGAGAAGAAGAATGTACAGACTATTTCTTATGCCAATTATTTTGAAAATATTAAAAATAAATATTGGGGTACTGTTTCTCATGTGGGGTTTTGGGGTCCTGGGATCCTTCTCCTCCCCAGGGGGGAGGGTCCTGGGACCCAAAGAATCCCAAAGTGGGAAAAATTGGAATACTGTAATACTAGTAAAATGATTTCGTACAATTTTGTAATTATCTTTCATAGAAACCTTTTTAAGTAAAAAAAATTGTAAAAAAAAATTTATTTGTTAATTTTTAACCAGTATTTCTAAATGTTTGTGTCGTAAAAAATGTAGGGCTTACTTTAGCTGAGTTGGTGGGAATAAATAGATTTTCGGCTGAAAACTTTAATTTTTGTAATTATTCAAAACATATTTAGGATAAAAGCTGTTGCTGTGGACTAAAGAAAGGTTTTCATATATTCTTGTTGTCCCTGCTGATAGTCCCCTGGGCCTGGCTGTTCTGCACCCTCTACGCCTTCTACATGGGGACCATCACCTGGTACAATGTATTCATCTACTACAACGAGCAGAGAACATGCTGTCATACGGTTAGTCACTTAATCAACCTTTCATTCGCTCATTCGTCCATATTGGTTATTTTATCAGTTATTCTTTAATGTCAATTAGTTTTTCGGTTCCTTGTGTGTCTGTTGTCAACCAGTAATGCTTCCATGCCAGTGATTCTTCCATATCAATTTCTCAATCAGTCAACTTTTTTGACGGTTATTCAATTGTTAATCAATTTGTCACACCCTTCCACGGGAGTTTATCAATCCATGGTGGTTAATCGATCAGTTACACTTTAATGACAGTTAATTAATTGATCACCCTTCCATGGCAGTTAATCAATTGGTTACCCTTCCATGATTGTTAATCAATTGGTTACCCTTTCATGGCTGTTTATCAATCAGTTACACTTCCATGCTAGTTTATTAATTGATTTTCCTTCCATGGCTGTTAATCAATCAGTTACCCTTACATATCGGTTAATCAATCAATTACCCTTTCATGACTGTAAATCAATTGGTTAACCTTCCATGGCGGTTGATCAATCAATTACCCTACCATGACAGATGATCAATAGGTTACCCTTCCAAGGCTGTTGATCATTCAGTAACTCTTCCATGATGGTAAATCATTCGGTTACTCTTCCATGTTGGTTAATTAATCAGTTACCATTCCATGTTGATTAATTAATTGATAACTAAAAATAGTATAAAGAACCTGTTCAGGAGAATAAGTAAAACTCAAACAAATTATAAATATGTTTTATTTTGTAAATCAGAGAAATATAGTGTTCCAATTTGGCACTGTAAAATTCTGGTCCTAAATTTAAAGTTTGTTTGAGCTTAATTGGACTCATTAGATTATTTCCGACAATTGGAACTGAGATCGGTATCCCCCTGTGTACTACTTTATCCGGTATTGTTCTAGATATTTGGTATCCCCATGTATACTATTGTATCCTGTATTATTCTAGATAATTGTATATCCTTGTATACTATTGTATCCGGTATTGTTCTAGATATTTGGTATCCCCCTGTATACTATTGTATCCTGTATTGTTCTAGATAATTGTATATCCTTGTATACTACTATATCCGGTATTGTTTTAGATATTTGTATCCCCATTTATACTACTGTATCCTGTATTGTTCTAGATATTTGTATCCCCCTATATACTACTGTACCTGTATTGTTCTAGATATTTGTATCCCCCTGTATACTACTGTATCCGGTATTGTTCTAGATATTTGTATCCCCCTGTATACTACTGTATCCTGTATTGTTCTAGATATTTGTATCCCCCTGCATGTATACTACTGTATCCTGTATTGTTCTAGATATTTGTATCACCCTGTGTACTACTGCTGTACCCTGTGTGGATTCTACCTGTAACTGTACTGCTGGGCATGTACGGAGGTTGGAGGCAGGTCTCCTGGTCATGTACGAGATGGAGGTTAGTATCTTGGTCATTTACGAGATGGAGGTTAGTATCTTGGTAATGTACGAGATGGAGGTTAGTATCTTGGTCATGTACGAGATGGAGGTTAGTATCTTGGTAATGTTCTCATGGAGGTTAGTATCTTGGTCATCTACGAGATGGAGGTTAGTATCTTGGTCATGTACGAGATGAAGGTTAGTATCTTGGTCATGTACTCTATAGATGGAGGTTATTATCTTGGTCATGTACTCTATAGACGGAGGTTAGTATCTTAAACATATACTCTATCGATGGAGGTTAGTATCTTGGCCATGTACTCTATAGATGGAGGTTAGTATCTTGGTCATATACTCTATAGATGGAGGTTAGTATCTTGGTCATGTACTCTATAGATGGAGGTAAGTATCTTGGTCATATACTTTAGATGGAGGTTAGTATCTTGGTCATATACTTTAGATCAAGGTTAGTATCTTGGTCATGTACTAGATGGAGGTTAGTATCTTGGTCATATACTTTAGATGGAGGTTAGTATCTTGGTCATGTACTAGATGGAGGTTAGTATCTTGGTCATGTACTATATGGAGGTTAGTATCTTGTTCACGTACTAGATGGAGGTTAGTATCTTGGTCATATACTTTAGATGAAGGTTAGTATTTTAGTCGTTTACTGGATGGAGGTTAGTATCTTGGTCATATACTTTAGTATGGAGGTTAGTATCTTGTTCACGTACTAGATGGAGGTTAGTATCTTGGTCATATACTTTAGATGAAGGTTAGTATTTTAGTCGTTTACTGGATGGAGGTTAGTATCTTGGTCATATACTTTAGATGAAGGTTAGTTTTTTGGTCATGTACTCTATAGATGAAGGTTAGTATCTTGGTCATGAACTGGATGTAGGTTAGTATCTTGGTCAAGAACTAGATGGAGGTTAGTTTCTTGCTCATGAACTAAATGAAGGTTAGTATCTTGGTCATATACTATAGATGGAGGTTAGTATCTTGGTCATGTACTCTATAGATGGAGGTTAGCATCTTGGTCATATACTTAAGATGAAGGTTAGTATCTTGGTCATGTACTCTATAGATGGAGGTTAGTATCTTGGTCATGTACTAGATGGAGGGAAGTATCTTGTTCAGATACTAGATGGAGGTTAGCATCTTGGTCATATACTTCAGATGAAGGTTAGTATCTTGGTCATGTACTCTGTACATGGAGGTTAGTATCTTGGTCATGTTCTAGATTGAGTTTAGTATCTTGGCTATGTACCAGGTGGAGGAAACATTACGGAGTCTCTATTTAAACTAAGTATATTTCTGTTATATATAATGTAATTAAGTAATGACAATATGGGTTTAACAGAGTTATATATATATATTTGTACATACATTTAATGGGTTAATCGCAATACATGATTTACGCATTTACTAGTGGGCATATTTAGCTATATGGACAATACAACGTAATTTACTATGGGCCTCTATAGTTGCTACATAATAGTTTTAATATTTTCTTGTTGGACCCATATGCTCAACCCCCACCCCCCACATCCCCTTCCCAAACCCCTTCGCCCACAACATCCCTTGGCCACTGCCTTCCTCGAAGAAAAATCACTTTTTCTATCATATTTCTTGTAAGAGTTTTGAAAATGTTAGTTAAAGCCTGTGACATTGTTGTTGGACCCATGCTAACAATTTTTTACTTTCTTTTTAGACGTGAACTGTTTGATCCTGAGAAGGGATTCTATGGTTGGATTTGTAATAAACTATCAATCCCAGACTGCTCACCATATCAGGTTATTTGGACAAGTGTGCTTAACTTCAGTGATCTAACGAGAACTGGTGTCACACACTAGCCACCCCACCCCACAAAAATAATGATAATAATAATAATAATAATTACAATGACAATGAACATGACAATGACGACCACCCCCAGACCACTATCAGACCAAATCATCTACATGCTGCAATTGTAAACAATACAAATACTATACTGTAAAGAGGCATGAATAGCTGAGGTTCAGCTTATTAGCTCAAGGAGTAGCTAAGGTTTAGCTTATTAGCTCCAGAGATTAGATTTTAAAAGCTTAAACCCGACTAAAACCCGGTCTTTGTGTCTGCTTAGACCCAAGTAAAGCTCGAGTCAAGACCCGGGTTTTGGATGGCCTTGAGTTTAGTAAGAACCAACCCTCTTGGGTTTTACTCTCTTTAAGGCTTGAGTCTTCAACAGCTGATGATTGTAAATTTCGTAAAATCTTTTATATTTGTACATTTAAAATCTCGGGAATTATTTGTGGTGTCAAATTTTATTAATTATATAAAATAAACATACTATGAAAATAATGTATTTACATAAAGTTTGAATTTTCGAAATTTACATCTCCTTGTCACAGCTGATCTGACCGCATTCTGTCTGCTACAGAGAGAAAGCTTGCAAAACAGTCTCTCATTGGTCGAATCAGAACCAATCCTGACTTGGGTTCTATCTAAGCCCAAGTTTGGGTTTTAGTCGGGTTTAAGCTTTTAAAATCTCATCTCAGGAGTAGCTGAGGTTTAGCTTATTAGCTCCAGGAGTAGCTTAGGTTTAGCTTATTAGCTCCAGGAATAACTGATAGTACGATGAATGAATAGTGATTTTGTGATTAAGAAGTTAAAGCTTGAGATGTCATCCTTGTCCAGTTATTGAGCTAATTTTGACCAGGAGGGTGTGTGTTTTGGCCATGGATTATATCACATCGGGGTCACCACTTTAGAAGTACATTTATTGCTTCTAATTGTAAAAATAAATAATGAGTGTATAAAAGGAGAGGAAGTTGAGTAGGTCTTCTCTGGTTCCAGGATCCGACACTACTGTTTGCAGATTCTTTAATCCTCGTTCAGGGATTTCTTCCTATAAAACGTCTCTTTTTTTAGGGTTTTGTGTATCCATGCTGGCGTAGGTCAAAACTAAAATCGAACGTCGTCTTCATTGTATTGATACATACGATGACGAAGACTTTTTTAATAATTCATGGTATAGTCACCTACCTCAGTCACTCGGTTGACTTAAGACCAGCCTTTCGCAGTTTCAGTCAAACAGGAGAGAAATGATCACTCGTGATCGGAAATATTTTAATATTTTAATACTTAAATAATATATTTGGGGGGATCAGCAATATTGAGTTAACACTTTAAACCTTTTATTCAAGTCGAATAAAGCTCGGCCGCTTAAGATTTTTTTTAAAGAAAAGGTTCTACGTCGTAGTAATATTGCTTTAAAGTTTTAAAATAAGACGGAAAACTGGTCATATTTACGTGAAAACACTTAAAATAAATTTTTTTACACGAATAAGAGTCAAAACAAATGATTTGGAACGGGAAAATTATAAATTGAAATCATTATAAATTAATGCAAGGTACAATTGATATACAATGTTTTTAAATGAAAAAACTTCATAATACATTTGAAGTGTCCATTCTCACTGTCATCTATGAAATTTTAAGGAGTTTGAATTTGTTCAGGTGGTGATCCTATCCTCTCTTCCGCACGATCCTCTGACAGTTACTAGCATGGTCTAAACTCATCTCAGTTATAAACACGTGTTGATCTTTACACCAACACGTGCTTTACACTGGCAAAAGTTGACCTACACACTGAAAAGTGTTGTACACCAACTTTGTTAACCAAAGAAAATGTTTCTCTAAATATGGCTTACCTCAAAAAACTAAATCGTTTTCTTGACTGCTTTATAATAATCAAAGTTAACAGTTCCTAGTCCTCTCGTGTAAAACAATGTAAAAAGTAAAGCGGGACTCATAAAACTGAAATAGGCAAAACTAACTTTTAAAAATCCAATTGAAATTGAACCACAATAATTATGCAATGCAAACAGGCCTATTTTACTTTTAAAGTGATTTTTAAGCTAACTTGATAACATTGTTCGCTTTTTATCCTATGCCACAGTCTTACGGTAGCAGAAAGTAAAATCTAGTCTGTTAATCTTGACCAAACTAGTTGTAAGTAAAGTTATGGTTTTCAGCCAAAATGTATATTTTTACCGATGTTAATTGACATTAAAGGGACTGTAAGGAAAAATGAAAGGGGGTTACAGGATGAAACCTGAAAATCTCAGGAGTTGAACAATACCTATAAGACACCTATCTCATGTTTCTGAATATCTATTAAAAATGCAAAATAAAAAAAATAATAATGGGAGCAAACCTGAGATTCTCTGGTTTCTTTGCGATAAAATCGTTTTTAGATTATTTGTGTATTTTCAGAATAAGAAATGTTTAAACCTACAATTTTTATGCAAAATTATATATATATATTTAGATTTTCGTATAATTTTACACAGTTTGATATCAATTTCTCGAGACAGGAAAATCAGATAGATGTCTTATATGTATTGTTCAACTCCTGAGATTCTCAGGTTTTAGCCTATATACCCTCCTTTCATTTTTCCTTCACAGTCCCTTTAATTAAATCAGTCTTCGTCACTTTTTTACAAAAATTATCATTTCTTATAAAAAAAAATTTAACCTTCGTTTTATGTATGTTTTTTTTTAATGTACATTATACATTGGTTAACGTCCAATCTTTTTACAGATCTCATAAAAATCTACCTCCGACACTGTGGTTTAATATTGGAGGGATTCTTCATTCATCAGAGGACAGGGGTGTGGTGTATTGTTTGAAGAGATTCTATCATTGTATTCAACCGATCGAATTGGCTATTTCTGATTTTATTCTCCTCTTTGGTTGGATTTACTGCTTTTCGCTTTTAAATCGATGGTTAATATAAGCAACATAATTTTTTTTAATAATTTATCCAATTGAATCGAGTCTAAAGAAATATCATAAAAGCACTGTACTTTAAAAACAGGATACACACATATGGATTTTCCTGAAACGTTTTAAAAATGGCGTCTAAACTCTAAACTCTAAAAGAGCTTTTGACATTTCAAGAATTAATTATAGACACCGCGCTATCTTTTTGAATGCGAAACATGTTTCAATTTTTTTTGGTTTAATTACAATATGTCTGAAAAAAATCTTCAGGATAAATTACTGCATCTATATTTGTACTTTGCTTGTCTGTCTGTCTGTTTGTATTCATTAAACGTCAAAACGGAGGAACCGATCGGGCCCAAATTTTGTGTGGGACCTCGCATTACCCCAGGGAAGGTTACTGGATGATCGAATTTTCACAAATTTGCCTCTTAAAACCTAACCTAAAACCTTAAAATTCGGATAAATAAAAAAATTTAAATCCACGAATTTATTTACAAAGAAAAAATGTTGAACAATGAAATAGAAGATGGGTCTTAAAAGACTAGTAGAACTTATGTTTGGTCTGAATCACATATAGCCAAATAATCAGTACGTTGTTTGATCTCTAATTAAGAAAAGTTTTACCACAACCCTGTACTCTGATTCCTGAACTATCCCTTCATCAACCGTCAATTTTGTACAATTTTTAACAAAGTATTTTACATTACGGCGTTATTAGAACTCAAACACACAACAATAATCTACAATGCAATTTTCTATTTAAAACTAGTTAAAATAATGAAGAAAATTAGTTAAACATTTTAAAGAATTTTTGTTGATATCACGTTTTTTTATTGCTTTGAAAATTCTTTCACAAAGTAATTTTTTTTCTTTTCAAACAAGAAAATCGATCTTTTACCGCACTTTTTCCTTCTCCAAAATATCGAATGTGAACATTTTCAATATTTCATTCTGAAAAAAAGTATTTTTTCTGGGCCCAGGAATGTACTCGACTCGAAGTACTCAGCCAAAGCTTTCGTTTTTGATTTATTTTTTTTCTTCACTTTGAGATTTAGACTTTTCTTATTTAAGATCTTTTGTTAAAATGTATTCAGAAAAATTTGCCAAAATGCATTATTTGAAATTTTGTTGACTCGTCATATTAAGCTGTACACTTTGTAAACTTGTAAACAGTGTAAATACTTTAACTGACTGTACATAAAAACTTTGTATTTGTGCAGTACGTGTATTTGTTCAGTACATTAACAAAATTTTGTTTACTTTTTGATCTCATTATTTTTCGTAGAATTATAAATAAAGAATGCCTACTTGTTTTTTTTAAATTCTATGGTTGCGTAGAGTAAAAGGGTTGCGTAGAGTTAAAGGGTTTGGTCGTATAGTTGCATAGAGGAAAAGTGTTTGGTTGTATGGTTGCTAAGAATTAAATGGGTCTACGTCCATGGTACTAACTATATTTCTATCCAGCAGGAACAGGTTGCCACGGAAATTTAATTTTGAAGACTGGGTCAACTTAAAGTGTCGCAACGCCTTGGTTTTTTCATCAACTATACTTTTTGTAGCTCTAGACATTTTCATTTTAAACTATGAAGCACTTGATCTTGAAAAAGGAATTGGCAAAATCCTAATCGATGATTTTTGCACGTAAGCTTGCAACCTTTGTATCACAGGCTCCAGGTTTGATACAGGGTGTCCCAATAAACATGGGAATTCAGTGACGAATTCGATATTGTCTTTGTTCTGAATTAGCATTGTAATACCTAATTTCAAAAGCCATAATATTATTATGTCTGCTAGAGTTTAATTTATGAAAAGGGTAAAAGACTGAAAAGATGTGTCTATAATGTCTCCGCAAGATGAACAGTGAAGACGGACAAGTTTACTCTGTTTGTATACTGCAATTTTCTTGTTTTACTAAGTACAACCGCATGCAGTAAAAACATAAACAAGCAAATTGTAAACAAAGCAGATGAAACTCTTAAGGATTACAGCTTTCTCAGTGATCTCAGTAGGTATTACTTTACTTAATTAAAGAATTATTTAAAAAGACGATATCAAATTCGTCACTGAATTTCCATGTTTGTTGGGACACCCTGTGGTATAATCTGCCTATATAGTGTTTTTTCAAACATAAAAAAGTTTCTTATAAAAAGATTTTTACATTTCTCATCTTGACACATTGTTGGTGTCCTGCCACTGCAAACATAGAAGACATCTTTTTTAGATCCAAGGCGATCTATAAGTCTTGTTTTAAACTGTCATGTTTTGTGAAACACCCTGTTCTTAAACTGTCATGTTTAGTGGATCACCCTGTTCTTAAATTTTCATGTTTATTGGAACACCCTGTTCTTAAACTGTCATGTTTATTGGAACACCCTGTTCTTAAACTATCATGTTTATTGGAACACCCTGTTCTTAAACTGTCATGTATATTGGAACACCCTGTTTTTAAACTGTCATGTTTATTGGAACACCCTGTTTTTAAACTGTCATGTTTATTGGAACACCCTGTTCTTAAACTGTCATGTTTATTGGAACACACTGTTCTTAAACTGTCATGTTTATTGGAACACCCTGTTTTAAACTGTTATGTTTATTGGAACACCCTGTTTTTAAACTGTCATGTTTATTGGAACACCATGTTTTTAAACTGTTATGTACATTGGAACACCCTGTTCTTAAACTGTCATGTTTATTGGAACACCCTGTTCTTAAACTGTCATGTTTATTGGAACACCCTGTAGAATTCCAACTCTGTATTCTGTGTAAAATATCTAAGTTTGAAAGAGAGGGTGACCTGGGATGATTTTCCTAAACTTGGGATGAACTTGCGATATTTTGGCTTTTCATGCATGATAATTATTTTCAGTGGATGATAATGATATATTTTGGAATCTAAGATTCTTTCAACCACAGGAAGGACACAGAATATACCAAACATATAGATATATATAAATTTAATTTGTCTGTTTGTTTGTTTGTATCTAATAAACGTCAAAATGGCTAAACTGACCGGGCCCAAATTTTGAGTGGGATCTCACGTGACGCGGGGGAAGGTTTATGAATGATCAAAATTTCAAAAATTTGTGTTAAAAAGTTTTTTCATTTTGTAAAATTTTTTAAATGCGCGAAAAAATATTATGAAATCCGCAAACTTTTTTTTGTTGTTGTTTTATACTGTACAAAGAGAAGATTCTCAGAGATAAAGCCAAAGAGAATAGAATATTTATTAAAGTGGAATTTATTGAAAAAAGTGTAAAACGGCCTTTTTGTTGTACTGTTTTCATACTGCAGTTGTACTTCACATATTTATGCTATATAACCTTTTGGGCCCTGAAACATCATTTTATAGAAAATCTAAAATTAATATTAAAAGAAAACCAAATTATGATTCATAATTGACCAATGATCATTTCACATAATCTCTATGCCTTTCACTTTACAAACGATGGTTTTCCGTTATAACTATAAATCAAATAATGTTTTTTATTCACCTATTTCATTTTATAAAGTTTATTTAACAGCTTAAAGAAATTCGAAATTAAATTGAAATGGATAGTCTAGGGAACATACTGTATAAATGTACTCTACTGTGAACATTTACATGATTTGTACACTTTGAACTCCCTTTCAGGCTGAAAGGGACTGACAAAATTCATACCGAGAGATTGTCTAAATTCCTCTCTAATATATTTTCTATTCTCTTTGGATAAAGCTACAATTAAAAGATGAAATAGAAGATTAGCGCGAAGCGTTCTAAAAGCCTAGTAGATATACATTTGTTTACAATGAAGTGTACTGCAGTTTCTTTATTTTATTATTATTTTATTTCCTTCAGAATTTTTGTGTTGCTTACAGAAAACTCTTGAACAGGAAGTCGGCTTTTAAACTTAAGTCTTCTAAATACTCCAATAAGCATGAGGCACAACTATTGTGTAGTGTAAACAGACCCATTTCACTTAATAAGTGATTATAATAACTTACTTTGTTAAGTTATTTGCTTTGTAACAACATCAAGAGCACTATAATTCAGTATTCCTTTAATGTCGTCTTCCTATTCTACAGTTTTCTGGTTATCACTGTATAGTCATTTTTGATATTTTGAGATAATATGATTAAGATAAAATTTACTTTAGTTTATTTGTTTCAACATCATTATCTTTTTTCTAATCCATCTCCAGTTATTCTATATTTACATACATACAATATATAAGATAATTTTATATGATTTTTTTCATTTCCGGGCTTTGAGTTGCAGCATTAAAGTTACTTTATTTTATGGGGAAATGTGTAAGTTATTCTTTATTTTTTATAATTTTTCTAAATGTGTGAGCAAGCAAGGGTTTGCAGTAAAATATTAAGATTCTCAATTACACAAGTGCATGTGAACAGTACTGTACAGTGTACGTTTGTAACAGGACAGTTTCACATCATTACATGAACATTGTACAGTACTATACACATTTACACATGTGTTATGTGTACATGACTGTTACAAATTTACATACAGCTCTTTATCTACAGTTAAACCCGAAATGAGCCATACATCAAAAGAATTTATCTAATGTCGTCTTGAAAGATTTTCAATGGGTTTTTTACTATTTTACGTAAATCTCAGCATTGCGAAAATAAATAAAAGCCATAAATATGCGGGAACTGCAGTTTTAATTAAAAAACTAAAAATCTGCAGCATTCAATTATCAGAAAGTGAAGAATACGACATTTGATGAATTCTTTCGATGTATGGCTTATTTAGGGTTTAACTGTACGTTCAACAATATTGCATTGATCACAGGGTCATAAGGAATTCTAAATTTAAGCCTTCACAGAGTACAGACTCGTAACTTGTTAGAAAGAGAATTAATTTTCAAAAAATATTAATATTTTTATCAATTCTTTTTTAACGGACTTCTTTTTTACTTTTTGTGTATTAAATGTCGATAAAACGTTGTTAGAAAGATATCAGAATGTTTAAATAAACAAATAAAACTTTATACCTGTATATATTATACATTTTATGTGTTTCAATTGGGTAATCATAACTTTGAGATTCAAAATATTATTTGAGTATTTTGTTGTTTTAACTTTCAGTTTTTTATATTTTCTATTTTAAAATAAAAAGTAAAACTATGATTAATGGCAAATTTAAACTACAAAGTATAAACACTGAATAAAGAATGAAACAATAGTTTTAACAAAATAATTTTCAGTTCACATGAAAGTTATAAAATGAAAAAGTGCAAATTTGCCAGAAAGTAGAAAAAGCGCCAAGGTAAATTTAATAAAAGCTAGGACGTATGCATTTCAAAAATGAGAAATAATTATCTCTTTTGATAAAAAATATGTCAGTTTTGAATGTTAAAAAATGAATCCAAACAATTTTTTGCCAAAATTTGTGCTCAAATTAATTTGCAAAATTTCAAATTTGAAAATTGGTGACCGGGGTTTATTGATGGAGTCAATGTAAAAATTCTAATATTTTGAAAAACTTTTAATCCGATTTGAAAAGTTAATTTTGCAAGAAAAAGTCCAGAGAAAGGAGCAAATTCCTAGATAAAATTTCGTACACCGGTTTTTGTAAAAACACATACTTTTTAAATAATCGTTTTTGAAGATAAAATTATTGGAACAGGAAGTTTCTGATTCTAATAATCTTGGAACAGGAAGTTTCTGATTTGAACATTCTTTTACAAGAAAATTCTGATATTAATCATCTTGAAACAGGAAGTTCCTGATATTAATCATCTTGGAACAATAATTGTTTCTGATTCTAATCATCTTGGAACAGTAAGTTTCTGATTCTAGCATTCTTGAAATAAGAAGTTTCTGAATTCTGATAATCTTGGAACAGGAAATTTCTGATTCTTATAATCTTGAAACAAGAAGTTTCCGATTCTAATATTCTTGGAACAAGAAGTTTCTTATTCTAATATTCTTGGAACAAGAAGTTTCTGAATTCTAATAATCTTGGAACAAGAATTTTCTGAATTCTAATAATCCTGGAACAAGAAGTTTCTGATTCTAATAATCTTGGAACAAGAAGTTTGTGAATTCTAATAATCTTGGAACAAGAAGTTTCTGATTCTAATAATCTTGGAACAAGAAGTTTCTGATTCTAATAACCTTGGAACAGGAAGTTTCTGATTCTAATAACCCTGAAACAGGAAGTTCCTGATTCTAATAACCTTGAAACAGGAAGTTCCTGCTTTAATGTTCTCAGAACAGAAAGTTTCTGATTCTAATAATCCTGAAACAATGAGCTTCTGATTCTAATAACCTTGAAACAGGAAGTTCCTGCTTTAATGTTCTCAGAACAGAAAGTTTCTGATTCTAATAATCTTTGAACAAGAATAAGAATCTTGGAACAGTAAGTTTCTGATTCTAATATTCTTGGAACAAGAAGTTTCTGAATTCTGATAATCTTGGAACAGGAAGTTTCTGAATTTTAATAACCTTGGAACAGGAAGTTTCTGATTCTAATAATCTTGAAACAGGAAGTTTCTGACACTAATAATCTTGAAACAATTAGTTTCTGAATTCTGATAATCTTGGAACAGGAAGTTTCTGATTCTAATAATCTTGAAACAGTAAGTTTCTAATTCTAATATTCTTGAAACAAGAAGTTTCTGATTCTAATAATCCTGGAAAATATGACTAATATCTGAGCTAACTTTCGGAACTAAAGAAATATTATCTCCTATGAACTCAATCTTCCAGCAGGATTCGTCTCTGTTCAGTTTGGTCAGGATAAACCTCTCCAATCTATCCAACCTGGCCTGCCACGTCTCCAGGCTTCGTTCCAGTTCCATCCGCTCCCGGATAATCCTGTTTTTTCTTTCCCTCACCTCTTCAACCTCCTCCGCGAGGTTCGTAATTTGATCAACCTTCCGCTTCCGGCAATTCTGGGCCGCGATCTTGTTCTTTCCTCTCCTCCTAATATCCCTGCTCGTGTTTATCTGGTCTTCTGTCAGGTTGTTGCTCACTAACATGCTGTTGAAGTCGTCCATGGAGCAGTTGATGATACGCTCGGCGGTAAATGGGATTCCGAGTTCCTGGATTATTTTTTCGTCGCGGGATTTTCTTCCCCCACCGCCCCCGCCCCCGCCCCCGCCGCAAGATCCAGAACTTTCTGCAACTGAACCTAAGAACAAAACAATTTTATTTTAAACTGGGAATCCAGCTTTACATAAAAATCAAACCTTGCTTAGTACATTCCCGTTGTTTTACCGAGTTGCCCAAATAGAAAATGCTTTGCACATTGCGAGGTCAAGGGGTTTATGAGTTATGAATATGATAGGACACATCAAGGTTGTAATGCAAGGAAAGTTAATTGCAGTTGCGTATACTCTGCTTACGTACATATTGAAACCAGTTCTCTCTGGGTGGAACTTGTAAACAAGAATAGAGACATCTGTGTTCGTTTAGTATACGAGGAAGTTAAAAGCATTAAATTTTGATAATTTTGATAATTTATTGATTTGTAATGTGAAAGATGGATCCATGTTAAGCTTCAACATCCGTCTTGTGTTTACATTACTGCCCAGAGACAGTACACTGCAGTATAAAAGATGCGTACACCTCTGAAATAACTTTTCTTGCATTATAACCTTGGGACACATAAACAAACAAACAAACAAGGAAAACAAGGAATAAAGAATGAGAGAATGCAAGCATAAATGCATTAAACAGGTTTTAAAATTTTAATGTTAAAAAGGTTTAAGTATATGAACATCTTATCAATATGTATACTTAATTTCCCATCTGCAGTATCATTTCAAGAAAAAAAGAAAAAAATAGCCATAATATTTATTATTTAACATTTAACATATTCAATTATATTCCATGAAACAGTTATATCTAAATAACATAAACTATTTCCCCTTTACCTTGGCAGGTTTTATATCCCTGAAAAAAAACTATAACTGACCTGTACTCTCTGTATCAAAGTTGACCGCACTAAGCTTACTGTTTATCGACTCAGAGTTGATCGTTCCTATAAGATATAAGATTTTAAAAATTTCCTTTATTATATTTTTTTGTTTAAAGAAGATAGATGGCACAAGACGTAATCATAATAACAAATTTTTTTAAAAGCTGCGGCTGCGGAGGGGAGGAAGGCCAGTCACAAAAATTCTTGTCTGAGCCACATTCTCCCTATTTTCTCGTGCGAGCCACCTCGGAATCTTTTTTTAAAGTCTTTAATCCTCCAAGATAAAACAATTTTTCAAGAATCGAGCCTTGTTAGGGCATAAATGAAATAATGATTTTTGTAAATCGAAAAAAAGGCTGTAAATGAATTAAAGTTTTCGAGTTTAATGTCCTTAAAAATGTTTATCTTTTTTGTGCACATTTCAAATATTCCTGTCGAGTGGATCGAATGCCGCAAATATTTCCGAGTAAATAAAACTTTAATTTTTTTTGTTAATAATAGTAAAATCAATAGAATTTTTACGGTTGATTCCATGGGATAAATGATAGGTAAAGATTTGCCAAATATTTTGCTATTTTTTTTATCTTTAAGGTTGGCCATCATGGACGTAGATGAGATTTAAGTTTTACTTAATTAAAGTTTGACATCATTCTCATGGGTGTGAAGATTCCAACATGAGGTAATCATTTCAAAACTTTAGTCTATCCATATTTTATGCCCTAACATGGCCAGATTATTAAAAAAATAGTTTTATATTCGAGAATTGGAAACTTCAAAACACTTATAAATGAAGGACGAGGATTCCGAGGTGGCTCGGACAAAAAAATGAGGAAAATGTGGCTTTGACAAGAAATTTTTGTTGCTGGCCATCCTTTCTTCTCTGTCTCTCTTTAATTGTTTTTAAAAAGGTCAATAAAAAATCTTTAAAATGATAATTAAAGAATTTTCAAAAAATGACAATAAAAGAATTTATTAAAACGATAATAAAAAAATTTTAAAAAGACAATTAAAAATTGTTAAGAAAGATAATAAAAATAAAAGAGTCTTAAGAAAATTGTAAAAAAACAAAATTTATATTTATAATGTTATTATTATTAAAAACAATAAAAGAATCTTAAAGAAGTTTTTAAAAAATATGCTACCTATACTGACTAGACTAGATACAGTTGTCCCCCGAATGGATAATTCCTCAGCTTCTGGCGCAAAACTTCTGAACAATAAAAAAATAATGAATAATTATTTTTTTAATTTATTCGGTTACACTTGTAACAATTGTAAACAAGATATTTCCACCAGAAACTGCAAAAAACATAAAGATATGAGGGTTTCTATAAGTGTAACTTATTTGTATAAAACACTAATTAAAATTTAATATATTATTTGTTGATTTAAAGAATTTACAGTTTGAATAAACAAGAAAAATATGGATATCTAATTATATTTGATCAGACATCCTTGAATATATGCTTACAGTTCCTTTTCATTAAATATTTTTTCAACTTTTTGAAGTTAAATGTAATATCGCAACAAGATAATAAGGTCATAAAAGTTTTAAGTTTTCAGGTTTTTGTGACTGTTTCAATTCCACTTAGACACTTGTTTTGATTCGCAATATTTAATATATTTTTACCTTTGCAAATTCTCGTGTCTGTAGTCGTTTAAATAAATAGAACTGTCATTCGTTAGATTCAATCCGATTCCGTCCAATCCCAAGTTTGGAACAGTTTCTGGTCCCAACCCATAGGATTGGATGGTTTGGGAATAGGAGTTGGGAATAGATTCAGGTTGGGAGATCCATTCGTCAGGGGGCAGGGAGAGAGGGATAGAACACTCCTGAAATAATAATTAATAAAATTGATAGTGATAATGAAAGTAATAATGTACAATCTTACGCACAACGCCTGTTTAACCTGATTGCATCATTTGAAAAAAAAATTGGTAATTGCATCTTGGTGGCTGGATGTTAGTTGCATCACCCTGTCTGCCTATATGAGATGTGGCTTGATGCTTTAAATGCATCTGTTTGGATTGTATTACAGACTGAGTGTATATTTATATATACATAGATTTATAGATAGATAAATAGATAGATAGATAGATAGATGGATAGATAGATAGACTCCAGGAAAAATGCGCAAAATTATTTGCAAAAAAGAAAGATCGTAAATTGAGAAAAAGAGATTGAAGGGCCTCCACACTGGAATTTTCCAGGACAACATTAGCAACAAAAATCTAGCTAGAACTAGCTATTTTTAGCCCATGATTAGCTATTTTTAGAATTTTAGAAAAAAAGTACAAAAACATGAAGGAGGCGATAATGCAAGATTAATGGTGTCATTGATTCAATAATAACATACAATTATTTAGGATCGATTTTTAATATAAATATTGTTAATCTTGTTAATGACTTTTTAGCGATCTTAATGAGATACTGAGTGTAATATCAATCGTTAAACATAATTACAACTTTATTTGGAGAAAAATTGACAAAAAAATAGTGTGTTTTTTTTGTAAAAAGAAAGACCCCTGCCCCCCCCCCCCTCCGCCTACGGTGCGGTTGATGCTTTGTTTATTGTTACTTTGTATGCACATTGCACAATCTTTTACAACGATCCAAAAATTCTTCATTTTTGGTAAAAGTAAATTCAACCTATATGAAGCATAAAGCCTGACCGCGTTAACCTTGTTGCATCGGCTAGTCCTGTCCCCATAGAGTTAGGTACAGTTCAAACTGGGACCTGAAAGGTTGACCTGACTCGGAAATTCTTAAGTGTCGCCAGACCATTGTCCTTTGTTTGTCTTTACCCAACCACTTAATGCGTTTGTATTTAGCTAAACTTTACAGAAGTAATCGGCTAACCCAGATTCTAAGATTAAAACGGCCCTTTTTTAGTTCTAATAGCTTTAAATCTTTATATATAAAAAGTGTTAATGTCTGTTTATCTGTCTGCATATTTCTTTGTTTGTATGTCTGATAACTCATTGACCGATTTGACTCAAATTTGTTTGATGAACTAGACAGAAACAAGTTGAGTGGATTGAATTTTATATAGAAAACTCCAGGTAAATCTGGGTTCCCAGGCAAGTAATTACACATTTTTAGACGCTGTACAGTTCTGCAAACTATTGACATAGGGAGAAGGTCGAATTCGTGCCACATTACTGGTCCTACTTTGTGACCTCGTAGCTACTGTAGTTTAGATTTTAAGCACAAGTATTAGAAAAGTAAATATATCCGGTTACGATATTAGAAAAGTAAATATATCAGGTTACGATATTAGAAAAGTAAATATATCCGGTTACGATATTAGAAAAGTAAATATATCCGGTTACGATATTAGAAAAGTAAATATATCCGGTTACGATATTAGAAAAGTAAATATATCGGGTTACGACATTAGAAAAGTAAATATATCCGGTTACGATATTAGAAAAGTAAATATATCTGGTTACGATATTAGAAAAGTAAATATATCCGGTTACGATATTAGAAAAACAAACTTTTGTTTTTCTTAAAAGGTCTTTATCAAAAGACATTATGATTGATAGATATCATATAAGATTTGAACCTTACATGGAACTTACTTTACCTTTCCCTAATATTTGTTTAATTATCTATGCATTCAGTTAATACTCTTCTTAAATACATTTATTCTTGTTACGCATCCAATGGTTTTGAAAATGATAAATAGAAATAGAAATTATAACACCGCTCTCAGACCAAAACTTTTGGGTTGGATAGCGCTTAACCACATTTGTAATATGAACTTCATAATCATAGCGGAAACTTTTGAATGAAAGATTTAAAGTAGAATTCCAGGGATATACGGTGAATCCACCAAGAGATGATAAAAAATGTTTTAAAAACGGAATGGACCACCTTTGACAGGTTAAATGAAATCGTGTGGGGAAGGGAACCCAACGGAGAGATTTTTAGATTTATGGCAAGACCTCTAGACTTATAAGTGGGCCTTTTTATCCAGTTTAATCCAGATTAATCCGGTTTAATCCAGTTTAATCCAGTTTAATCCGGTTTAATCCAGTTTATTCCAGTTTAATCCGGTTTAACCCAGTTTAATCCAGTTTAATCCAGTTTAATCCAGTTTAATCCAGTTTAATCCAGTTTTATCCAGTTTAATCCAGTTTAATCCAGTTTTATCCAGTTTAATCCACTTTAATCCAGTTAAATCCAGTTTAATCCAGCTTAATCTAGTTTAATCCAGTTTAATCTAGTGTTATCCAGTTTAATCCAGTTTAATCCAGTTTAATCCAGGGTGAAAAATATCAGTATAAAAATGTCAAAGGATTAGATTCAAGTAGAAGATAATGATCTCAAACATAATAAATCTAAGCGCGGAAAACAGAACTTAAACTGACTCAAGGAAAAAACTTTAGTGTAGTAAAGTTAAGTTAAAACTAATCTTAAGTTGAGTAGAAAATAATCTTAAGTTGATTAGAAACTAATCTTAAGTTGAGTAGAAACTAATCTTAAGTTGAGTTGAAACTAATCTTAAGTTGATTAGAAACCAATGTTAAGTTGAGTAGAAACTAATCTGAAGTTGAGTTGAAGCTAATCTTAAGTTGAGTAGAAACTAAACTCAAGTTGAGTAGAAACTAATTTTAAGCTAAGTTGAAACTAAACTTAAGTAATGAAGAAACTAATCGTAAGTTGAGTAGAAACTAATCTTAAGTTAAGTGGAAACTAATCTTAATTTAAATGGAAACTAATCTTAAGTTAAATTGAAACTAATCTAAAGTTGAGTTAAAACTTATCATAAGGTGACACCAAAACTGAATAAATCTGAGTCTGAAATAAAGTTTCCAAAAGGAAGCAGAAAATGAACTTCTCAATAAACCAAACTGTACAAATACTGGACAAATGTTTGAATCAAGTTCTAAGAAAACAAAGCCAATAAAAACTAAAAGATGACGAGTCAATTTCCCGTTTAAATCAGTGAGCCATCATCCTGTTTGCAAAAATCTGTGCCATAAAAAGTGACTGGCAGGTTCTTTTTGTATTTTAATTTATGGTTAGAATTTTAATATATAATAATGATTGTGCACAAAATAAACAGCTGATGATTTGTGGAAAATATTTTAATTTTCGTTTTGTTGAATTAATCTTGGATGATTTTCTTAAAAACCTGTTTTTAAAAATAATACTAAAATGATTAAAATTTGCAAGAAAAACCTTTAAGAATGAAATAAACCTTTATTTCAAAGAGGTCATGTCACTTTATACCTTAATCTGATAGATAATGTGGAAGATATCGTTGTTCTCCAAGCTTGAAAGGTGTCAAATTCGATGAAAAACCACAATCGAAAATAACAATTTTTTTGAAGAGAAATCTTGGATATATAATTTACTCTTGGTCAAACAAATGTTTTTAGGCGAGGATAGATCGTTTTGAGTCGAACATGAAAAACTTTTCTTTTTTTTTACAGGAGGGTTAAAATTTGATCTAGTGTCTAAAAATGAACATTAGATTGACCTTCAGGTTTTAATCTTATCTAACCTGTGTTACATTGTCGCGTTATAGCCTATAGGGACTTTTTAACCTTTTTTTGTGACCTTTAATTTTAATCTTTAATTTTAATGTTTAATTTTGATCTTTAATTTTAATCTTTGATTTTGATCTTTAGTTTTAATCTTTAATTTTGTTCTTTAATTTTGATCTTTGATTTTGATCATTAATTTTGATCTTTAATTTTGTTCTTTAATTTTGATCTTTAATTTTGATATTTAATTTTGATCTTTAATTTTGATATTTAATTTTGATCTTTAATTTTGATCTTTAATTTTGATCTTTAATTTTGATCATTAATTTTGATTTTTAATTTTGATCTTTAATTTTGATCTTTAATTTTGATCTTTAATTTTGATCTTGATTTGATTTTGACCTACCTTTGATTTATTAAATGCTCTGACCAGCTGGCTAATATCATTTTGAAATGCGTCCAAACTGATTCTGTTAAACAACAAATTAAATGTTATTTCTAGAATATATTCCTTCAAAATTTCCACAGATTCTCTCAGATTTGGATCCGCTAGTTTTCCGCTAAATTTTCCAAAGTTAGCGGAGAAAATATTTTTGAGGTTTAGCTTGTGATTTTCAGGTTTATTGGGGGTAGGTTCACTTCTTTCAGGTTTAATTTCATCTTCTCCAGTTTTAACTTTATTATGATCATCCCTACATTTAGGGTTATAGTGATCTTTTTGAGGTTTCAGTTGAAAATGATCTTTTCTAGAATCGTGAATAAAATTATCACTATTGATCACGTGTTGTGATAAGCATTGATCAGATTTATGATCAGTGTTTTGTTCGGCATTGAACAGATATTTCGTCTGTTCCGTCTGAACTGAAACATTTCGCGTTTTGGCCGAAAGATCGACCGGAAACTCGGTCGTCATTTTTGCCGAAAAAATCTCACTTTTTCATAAACATTTTGTCAACACTTTTTTTGTCTGTATGAAATTTAACCGTGTCGGTTGGTTTGCAGTCCTTGATATACTGTGCGAAGCTATCTATCTATCTATCTCTTTAGACAACTATCTGTCTATCTATCTATCCATCTATCCTCCGAGTGTTTTGCAAGTCAGGAAATATTCTACTAGTCAGCGGACCCAGACCTGCTGACTCATTCTAGTAAATGTAAAAATACGTAGACACACAAATAGACAAACAGAAAAATAGACAAATAGACAAATAGACAAATAGACAAATAGACAAATAGATAAATAGACAAATGAAAATAAAACAACAATTAATAACACATTGAATCAGAGGCAGATAAATGTATCTGTGAATCTAGAAAAAATAGACAAAACATAGGCAAAAAATAGGCAAGTAAAGAAAATAAAATAAGCAAACAAAATATACTTAAACAGACATTAGACAGTATAAGACTAAATATCAATTAATATAATCTATAAATGTCTTGTTGTTTAAAAATATAAATCATGAAACAAACTTTTCTTATCTGTTCATTAAACTGCTGAGTATTAAATACAGTATTTAATACTCAGTTTTCCTTCTTCAGTATCAGATTCACCACATCCCAACATACACCCTTATTTACTTAACCCTAAATACCTCAATGGGGGAGAGTTATATTTTTACATTTTTCCGATATAATTTCCTTAATATATCTCCCCTCCCCCTGAACTTCCCCCTTTTCCTTAATTATCTTCCCTCCCCCTGTANCTTCTCTCAATGGAGTCATCCTTTTCCTTAATTTATCTCCCCTCCCCCCGTACTTCCCTTCATGGAGTCCTCCTTTTCCTTAATTTATCTCCCTTCCCCCTGTACTTACTTCATGTAGTCCCCCTTTTCCTTAATATATCTCCCCCCCCTGTACTTCCCGGCCCATGATGCCACGATTGCATGGATCTTTAATGCAATATGTTAAATTTTGCAAATCATGGCGGAATTCAGCAAGCTAATCTGAGAACAAGGACTAGCAATCTTCTTTTGCAAATATTTATGACGCTACCTAGTACTTTACTTATTTAATAGTTTCAACCTTAACTACATAAATATATTTATCTTTCTTTTCTTTGCAATTGTTTTAGCATTAGTTCGGTACCGATTTTAGTACATTTAGATTTAGTTTCTTTTAGCTTTTGTCCAGAATAAAATTTAAAAAAACCAAGACCAACGGTTTAAAATTGTTAAAGAAATTTTGATTAATACTTTATTTTTAACAGGGTTACCCACAAAGGATGAAACTTTACTGATGACCTGAAAATATTTTGAAAAACGGTCTATGGGTTAAATTCTGCAAGTTAATGTCTAAAATAGCGTTTTTTAATATAAGTATCTCTTTAAGTTGGCCGAGAATTAAATAAGATTTGCAGTTGCTGGTAACTGTGAATTTAAGAAAAACGACTGAAGGAATTCTCTACAGGTGTCTCAGTCGATCGGATTCGGCTGGGAAGTCTTATTCTTTGCTGATAACCCTGAACTATCTATACCGCGCTAACATTGTACAGGGTGTCCCAATAAACATGGAAGTTCAGTGACGACTTTTATATCGTCTTTCATCCATGCACCATTTTTTCATAGACACAATTATTGCAATACTTCAGCTTAAACGCCTGGTCGTGAGATTTTCAAATTGTAGTCTACTATTTTTGAATCTTCAAGATTGACGGAGAAATTGCATAATTTCAATTCATTTTATATTTTATATTTTATATTTTATATGCATCTAAATTGTCTAATATCTTCGACAATTTTTTAACCTACAAGAAAGGTAGACCACTTTGTTAAAAGCTCGTCAGACGTACAACCTCGTTTTTTTTACTTTCTTTGGCATAAAATAAATATAAAAAAATCATAGACGAATTTTAAGTCGTCTCTATTTCCATGATTATTGGGACACCCTTTCTGTTAATATCTTACACACTCTCCATACTAGATGAATGACGAATTAAGAACAGTCTATATGTCGTCTTTTTTCTGCATAGTTTTCCCAAAAATCATTCTAAATATGGAAGAGAAATTCACCAAACAGAAGAAGGGAGAGGGGAGGGGGGGGGGGGTAATTTTATGACGCATCCATTCCATTATGAAACTTAAACATAATAGATTAAAGTTGTTTTTTTTTTAACAAGATGCTCCATAATGTCGTCTTACGTCTCCTCTGGTCTACAACTAAAAAATAGTCTTTTCATCATAATACCTCCTTTTTAAATTATCTCTCATTATCCATAACTTATTTTGTAGCTATGATATTTAAGAATACTGAACGTTTTTGATATTTGAAATTACATTTGCATGGTGTCTCTTAAAAAATGTTCACGTAGTTTTATTAAGGGAGAGAACCATTACCTGATGAAGACGGAGACATTTTATGCCAGTTTTATGTGTATTTAATTTTGTTATAACTAGCCTTAGAGGACACTTCGCGCCCATCTTCTAAATTAATTGTGAACATGTTCTCTTTGTGTACATCGTAAAACAAAACAAAAATAATTCGCGGATTTTCACAAAAAATTTCGTGGATTTTCAAAATTTTCAAAAATTTAATGAAGATCAAATTTTGATGGAGACAAATATTTGAAATTTTGATAATTAATAAACCTTCCCTGTGGTCACGTGATGTCCCACAAAAAATTTGGGCCCGATCGGTTCAGCCGTTTTGACGTTTATTGGATACAAACAGACAGACAAACAAACAAACAAACAGACAGACACAAATTTATATATAGAAGCAAACAGTTGTCAACACGAGAGCGCTCTTGAACATCAACTTTTTGCGTAAAATGGGTCCATTGCGTGAAAATTGATGTGCTTTATGGACAAGCTAAAATCATAACTTGAGTCTAACAGTCGTCCTACCCTTTCACAGTCTTATGCGTCCCCCTGTAGTTACGGTGTGTCCAAGGAATATTATTATGTACTTTTAGTAAAACATACTTTTTTAAATTCTCTCCATGGTTTAACACTTTCCCACATTTGAGGAGAGACCATTTGCTCCACCGGTTAAAGGAGATTAAACAACGTAATTACAGGGATTTAGGGGCGTCTGTCAATTTTTAATAATTTATTGTCACTGCAATGATTGTTTACAGAACTTTGTAAATTACAGAGGAGCTACAGGGTGTCCCAATAAACATGACAGTTGGTGTATAGTTTAAAATGTCTTCTTCAATAATTTGTTAAGTTGTTTGATACCAAAGATGATGAAAATAAATACTAAATGGCAGTAATATTATAGTAAAATTGATTTCAAACAGATATATATTTGAGTAAAAGATTTGTTTAACGAAATAAACTGCAAAAAGTCTGAAATTACTAATACAGTATCATGGAAGAAGACATTGAAAACTATTCACCAACTGTCATGTTTCGTGGGACAACCTGTATGATAAAACGAAATCCATTAAATAATACAAAAATTGACATAATTTACGCACAATTTGTAAAATGCATTTTTTACTACATTTTGCCATCAAAGCTGAGCTATTATTTAGAAAATTTCAACGTGAAGCCATTTTTTTTTCTTTGACAAATGTGCATTATTAACAATATTGTTTGTGAATCTTTATGATTAATTACCTTCTTTTTGTTTTTTATTAGAAACTAGCTGAAGGGTCTGGCGTTGCCCGTGAATTTTTTTTATTTGATTTTTTCCTATGTCAGCCCCAGGCTACCCATGAGTGTCCACAAAAAATCAGCCCATTCGGTCGAGCTGTTTGGCCGGCCAGAGGGAACATATATATGATTGTCTTGTTTTATTATACAGATACTGCTAAGGATTTTAAATGGCGTATTTTTTTTTAGAGATAAACAGTGAAAAAGTAGAATAGGAAGACGACTGATGGAAGAAGACTAATGGACTCAATTTATGAATAAAAATAAAGTCTTTTAAACAAAATCACAGCAATTGTGCAGTTTAAACAGACCCATTTTAATAATTTTATTTATTACATTGATTTACAAGAGGTACTGTAATGACAAAGTCCTTTTTGCAATTTTCTATTTATAAGAATTAGGTATGACGACATGTTATGCTGTTCTTGCATAGGATTGAATAGCTTTATTTGACTTGATGGAGATGAAGACGTTTTATAATGTCGTCTTCCAAATCTTTTCCCGATCATAAACTGTAAACAATATTTTTTTTAGAAATGTCCGTCATAGTTGTAACAAAATACAAAGCATTCTTAGTTCAATGGAGGTACAAGCGTGACAATGATTTAGTACTTTATTTGGCATTAATTATTAGCTTCATATTTTTTATTAGAACTTTAAAATGTTTTCTTTTGCATGTATCTTTGAGTGAAAACTGACAGTTAAGTAAATTTATAATTACTTTAAAGGGAGTGTTCGCGAAAAATGAAAGGGGGTATAGGCTTAATGCGATAAAAAAGCGCTTTTGATCGCTACTAATCTTACTTCTATCTCTTGCATCTATAAGGAGAAAATTGTTAAAGACGTCTCATACCGAATAACATGGCGTCCATACAAATTCAGAAAATTGCAACATACGACTTAGACCGTAAAAAAATCAAATTAATATCAAACAAATCATTCAGATATTACAACCTATAGTCATCGATTATCTTTCGCCACATTTATATATAGTTGATTCTTCATAATATGTTTTAATTGTTATGATCTGAGAGTTACTTACAAAAACATTTATTCCTGTTTCGAGGATTTTTGGTAATGAAGACGACATTTCATATTTTCCAGGAATGTTCGAAAACAAGTTGTAAGCTAAATATTATTTAAAAAAAAAAAAATCAAAACTAGTATGAAATATCAAATATATACAAGTGTGGCGAAAGATAATCGATGACTATAGGTTGTAATATCTGAATGATTTGTTTGATATTAATTTGATTTTTTTACGGTCTAAGTCGTATGTTCCAATTTCCTCAATTTGTATGGGCGCTACGCTCTTCGGTATGAGACGTCTTTATCAATTTTCCCCTTATAGACGCAACAGATAGAAGTAAGATTAGTAGCGATCAAAAGCGCTTTTTTATCGCATTAAGCCTATACCCCCTTTCATTTTTCGCGAACACTCCCTTTAATGTTATTTTAATAAGTTTGTTTACTGCAGTCAGTATATGCAGTGTAAATCAGTCAAATTACGATTTGCGGGACTTATTAGAATTAGCTTAATGAATCACCCATAACCATAAAATAAACTTTGTTTTTAGCAATTAGGGTTTCCAATGCAAACAGATTTTATAATACTTACTTAATTAAAAATAAATAAAAAATGAAAACTTCAGAAAAATAACTAATTATAATCATTTAACAGGAAATATGAACACGTTAATAGATTAATAACAATACAGATAGAACACTGGATCTCGTCTTTTCAAGATTTATGGGTTTTTTCGATTACAATAACCCTGAGGCAGAACTCATTTGGGCCTCTGCCTCAGGGATATTGTTAACAAAAAAGCTAAATCTTGAAAAGACGACGTCTCTTGTTCTATCTGTATTGTTTTTAATCGATGAAGTTCTGATTTTTTTAATATTCAGTTAAATTGTGAGTACGTTACGGTTATTTAATGTTCCGTCACAAACGTTACGATTATTTAATGTTCCGTCACAAACGTTACGATTATTTAATGTTCCGTCACAAACGTTACGATTATTTAATGTTCCGTCACAAACGGGTTGAAAACAAACAATGGCATTTCAGACATATGACAAAGCATGAAAATATTCTTTTTAAATAATACAAATTGCGATAAAATTATCATTATTATTATCATATTATTATTGTCATTAAATTAATAATAATGATAATAATAATACAAATACAAATTAAGATAAAATACATATAAAGCATTTTTACCTTCAATATATAAGCTAGCATTATTAATCTCATCATTATTATAATTATTTGTTATTTTTGAAATCGATATTATTATTATAATATATTATCATCATTTTTATCTTTTTTCTAATTATTATTATCATTATCATCCTTATCTTCTGAATATTATTATCATTGATTACAAAAAATGTGATTTATTGCAACATTAAAGCTAGCGTTAAACCATTTAAACAATAAATGTTTAAATGTCAGAGAACAACTATAAACTATAGTTTCTAGGAAACATTAAAGATTTTAAAATTGCGAAATAATTTCACCTAGATTTGGAAAGTGTACAGTTTTTGAAATAAATGTTGAAGGTCGTCTTTGAATTTTGAAATAATTTGCGGCATTTATTATTATTTTTATTTTTTTTTACAAAATTGATTTCTGAACGAAATTCGCAATATCTCCGATGATTTTGAAAGCACAAAAAAGGATTAGACCACAATTTGGAATTGCCAGGACTAGACGGATTTTGTGGGAGTAGGTTGACGACTGAATGTCACAAAGAAATTAAAAGTTCAAGTTTAAGTGGTCTTATACTTTCTTCATGTTTCATGGGACACCCTGTATAAATCATGAGCCATTGAATTTGGTTTTGTTTTTTAAAACTGTATCCTTTGGTTTAGCATCTTAAACTCTCTGTGTAAAAAATAAGTTAATTAAACAACTGTAAAATCAATATGTTTTTCAATNGTAGGCCTCCATGTTTACAATAAAGCTGATATATTTTGAAATGATGAAGTAGGCCTCCATGTTTACAATAAAGCTGATATATTTTGAAATGATGAAGTAGGCCTCCATGTTTACAATAAAGCTGATATATTTTGAAATGATGAAGTAGGCCTCCATGTTTACAATAAAGCTGATATATTTTGAAATGATGAAGTAGGCCTCCATGTTTACAATAAAGCTGATATATTTTGAAATGATGAAGTAGGCCTCCATGTTTACAATAAAGCTGATATATTTTGAAATGATGAAGTAGGCCTCCATGTTTACAATAAAGCTGATATATTTTGAAATGATGAAGTAGGCCTCCATGTTTACAATAAAGCTGATATATTTTGAAATGATGAAGTAGGCCTCCATGTTTACAATAAAGCTGATATATTTTGAAATGATGAAGTAGGCCTCCATGTTTACAATAAAGCTGATATATTTTGAAATGATGAAGTAGGCCTCCATGTTTACAATAAAGCTGATATATTTTGAAATGATGAAGTAGGCCTCCATGTTTACAATAAAGCTGATATATTTTGAAATGATGAAGTAGGCCTCCATGTTTACAATAAAGCTGATATATTTTTAGGGAAATATTGTGTTTTGTTTTGACTTTTAATAATGGCCTGAACGTGAGAGGAGAAATTCACGAACAGCTAGAAAGAATCAATTGCAATGTGTACAGTGTACAATGTACAGTGTATAGTGTACACCATGCATTTAATATCCGGATCCAAATGTCCATGAGGCTAGTTTTTGTTTTTAAGGTCGTTTGCCCCCCTCCCCCTCTTCCCTTCCCTTGTGACCATATTACTTCAGGATTAACTTTGAGCGGATTAACTGTGGATTAAAAAAATGAAGGATTTACGAAGTATTAATCTTGATATGTTGACTTTATACTCTAATCATCTGATAATAATATAAGGTAGAAATAATGCTAAATATCTAGACAATAATGCTTAATATCTAGACAATAATGCTAAAATATCTAGAAATAATGCTAAATATCTAGACAATAATGATAAAATATCTAGACAATAATGATAAAATATCTAGACAATAATGCTAAATATCTAGAAATAATGCTAAATATCTAGACAATAATGATAAAATATCTAGAAATAATGCTAAATATCTAGACAATAATGATAAAATATCTAGACAATAATGATAAAATATCTAGACAATAATGATAGAATATCTAGACAATAATGATAAAATATCTAGGAATAATGCTAAATATCTAGACTATAATGCTTAATATTTCTATTCGCAATGGAATCTTCTTACTTTATATATTTTAAGTTTTAAAAATTAGAAAATAACTTAATTCTGGTTCATCAGTTGTATTATGTAAACAAAAAGGCATTTAACTTTGTTTTGGAAAACCAATTTTATTTACCATATAGTGGAACAACTTGTACCACCTGTACATGTATACGGGACAAGCTGTACATATACAGTGATAACAAGAAAATTCTGAAATATGAAAATGACACTGCACAATTGCTGTGTCCAATGCTCATTGTGCCATTTAATGTAATTTCTCAAGTTTATGAGTTGTATTACAGAGTTTACTGGTTATCACTGTATATTGAGACAATATGTACATATGTGGAACAACTTGTAAATATATTGGGACACTCTTTACATAGATTGGGACAATATGTACACATATAAGGACAACCTTTACATATATTGGGACAACATGTTAATATATTGGGATAAGTTGTAATATTGGGACAATCTGTACATATATTGGGACAAAATGTTCATATATTATGACAACCTGTACATATATTGGGACAATATGTACATATATTGGGACAACGTGTGCATATATTGGGACAACATGTACATATATTGGGACAACGTGTACATATATTAGGACAACCTGTTCATATATTGGGACAACATCTACATATATTGGGACAACGTGTACATTTATTGGGTCAACGTGTACATATATTAGGACAACGTGTACATACATTAGGACAATCTGTACATATATTAGGACAACCTTTACATACATTGGGACAATATGTACATATATTGGGACAACGTGTACATATATTAGGACAACCTGTACATATATTGGGACAACGTGTGCATTTATTGGGACAATATGTACATATTGTGGAACAACTTGTTAATATATTGGGACAATCTATACATAGATTGGGACAAAATGTACATATGTACAACGCCAAATGCTCATATATTGGAACAATATGTACATTTTTTGGGATAAGTTGTACAAATATTGGGACAAGCTGTACATATATTGGGACAATATGTACATATATTGGGACAACGTGTATATATATTGGGACAACGTGTACATATATTGGGAAAACGTGTATATATATTTGGACAACGTATATATATATTGGGACAACGTGTACATAACATACATTGGGACATCATTCATAACATGGTCATTCTAATAATACTTTGAACAATAGTCTCTTTTTATCATATAACAAGTTCTTCTTCTGATTTTTTAAATGACTTGAATTATATGAATTATATGAATTATATGAATTATATGAATTATATGAATTATATGAATTGTATAAATTATATGAATTATATGAATTATATGAATTATATGAATTATATGAATTATATGAATTATATGAATTGTATGAATTATATGAATTATATCGATAGAATTGAAAAGAGGCAACCCAGCCTGAAATATATTTTCTAAAAATTGTAGAGTTAACATCTGGATAGGGATAAAGTAAGAAGGTTCAGACAACCATTTAATATCTGTGGGGGTTGAAGAGGAGGAATTTATACTAACTACAGGGTGTCAATATATAACTCATCTTCTTTATACTAACTACAGGGTGTCTATATATAACTCATCTTATTTATACTAACTACAGGGTGTCAATATATAACTCATCTTCTCTATACTAACTACAGGGTGTCAATATATAACTCATCTTATTTATACTAACTTCAGGGTGTCAATATAAATCATCTTTTTTATATTAACTACAGGGTGTCAATATATAACTCATCTTTTTTAAACTAACTACAGGGTGTCTATATATATAACTCATCTTATTTATACTAACTACAGGGTGTCCATATATAACTCATCTTCTTTATACTAACTACAGGGTGTCTATATATAGCTCATCTTCTCTATGCAAACTACAGGGTGTCTATATATAACTCATCTTTTTTATACTAACTACAGGGTGTCAATATATAACTCATCTTATTTATACTAACTACAGGGTGTCCATATATAACTCAAATTCTTTATACTAACTACAGGGTGTTTATATATAGCTCATCTTCTTTATGCAAACTACAGGGTGTCTATATATAACTCATCTTCTCTATACTAACTACAGCGTGTCTATATATAACTCATCTTCTCTATGCTAACTACAGGGTGTCTTTATAAAACTCATCTTCTCCATACTAACTACAGGGTGTCTATATATAACTCATATACTCTACACTAACTACAGGGTGTCAATTTCATAGATAACTCATATTCTCTTCACTTACTACAGGGTTACATAGATAACCTCCCCCCCTCAACATTTACATTAAAAAAAATTTACACATACAGCTTAAATTGGAACGGCTTAATAAAAATATAATTCCGTGGTCTCTACAATAATTTAATTCTGCGAAATTTTCGGGAAAAAAATAAAAATACGCTCATTTTCATCTCAAATTTCCCGAAAATTTTCGGGAAAGTACAAATTTTACCTAACCACGGGTTCCCTCGACCAATTTTGTCTACAAAACATCCCTCGCTGCGCTCTGGATGTTTGGTTTTGGTCTTGGGAACCCTTGGTAAAGTAAAATTCCCTTACCTTCCCTGTAAAGTAGTTGTAAATGATTATAAATGCTTCAAGTTTATTTTTCTTTCCTTTTCTATAAATGATCGACTTCTCAATCAGAGTAAGTTTGAAACTGGACATCAAACTAATGTAAATTTCATGTAATGAAATCTTACATGTTTTTTATAATATCTTTTTCAGTAGAGCTATTGTGAAGGAAAAAATTTAATATACCAAATAAATTTGCTTTGCTCAATATACCTGGGCAAAAAATCGGAAAAAACGAGGGAGGTGCTTTGAAGTACAAAGTAATACTAGAAGTAATAGAAGTAATAGAAGATATTTTTCTGTGAGCAATTCTTTTCTTTTCAATTCTATTTTGATGAGAGAAAGGAGGGCTTAGAGGGAGAAGGGGGGGGGGTCGTTGGCAATATGTGATGATATGATTTATTTCAGTATTAAAGGAGGAACTGACGTTTGAGCCTGAGATTAATTCTAGGATTTAAGATGTAAGGTTTAAACTCGAGGAGG
>NW_019396456.1:77631-87753 GCF_000591075.1 Eurytemora carolleeae | reverse complement strand
CCTTTGATTTGGCATTGATAGTTGCGAGCTTCCAATTGATATTGATAACTAACGAGATCACGCCCAGTGGTAGTGGCGTTGATAGATTACGAATTTTATTCCTGTGGTTCCCTGTTTTGATAAACAGGTTGAGGATCGTGCCCTTTGATTTGGCATTGATAGTTGCGAGCTTCCAATTGATATTGATAGCTAACGACATTGCTCCCAGTGATAGTGGCATTGATAGATTACGAATTTTATTCCTGTGGTTCCCTGTTTGGATAAACAGGTTGAGGATCGTGTCCTTTGATTTGGCATTGATAGTTGCGAGCTTCCAATTGATATTGATAACTAACGAGATCACGCCCAGTGGTAGTGGCGTTGATAGATTACGAATTTTATTCCTGTGGTTCCCTGTTTTGATAAACAGGTTGAGGATTGTGCCCTTTGATTTGGCATTGATAGTTGCGAGCTTCCAATTGATATTGATAGCTAACGACATTGCTCCCAGTGATAGTGGCATTGATACATTACGAATTTTATTCCTGTGGTTCCCTGTTTTGATAAACAGGTTGAGGATTGTGCCTTTTTATTTGGCATTGATAGTTGCGAGCTTCCAATTGATATTGATAGCTAACGACATTGCTCCCAGTTATAGTGGCATTGATTGATCACGGATTGTATTTGTGTGGTTCCTTATTTTGATCAAACAGGTTGAGGATTGTGCCCTTTGATTTGGCATTGATATTTGCGAGCTTCCGATTGATATTGATAACTAACGAGATCACGCCCAGTGGTATTGGCGTTGATAGATTATGAATTTTATTCCTGTGGTTCCCTGTTTTGATAAACAGGTTGAGGATTGTGTCCTTTGATTTGGCATTGATAGTTGCGAGCTTCCAATTGATATTGATAGCTAACGACATTGCTCCCAGTGATAGTGGCATTGATAGATTACGAATTTTATTCCTGTGGTTCCCTGTTTGGATAAACAGGTTGAGGATCGTGTCCTTTGATTTGGCAATGATAGTTAGGAGCTTCCAATTGATATTGATAGCTAACGACATTGCTCCCAGTGATAGTGGCATTGATAGATCACGGATTGTATTTGTGTGGTTCCTTGTTTTGATCAAACAGGTTGAGGATTGTGCCTTTTGATTTGGCATTGATAGTTGCGAGCTTCCAATTGATATTGATAGCTAACGACATTGCTCCCAGTGATAGTGGCATTGATTGATCACGGATTGTATTTGTGTGGTTCCCTGTTTGGATAAACAGGTTGAGGATCGTGCCCTTTTATTTGGTTCCATAGTTACAAGACTGTATCCGTGTGTTGACATTGATAGTCTAGAGAATGTGAGTTGTACCTGGATAGAAACGTTCTCAGAAGCTGTTATGGAGTAGGCATTTACTACATATATACAGTAATAACCAGAATACAATGGACTAGGAAGATTGCATGATTTTATTACCTAAGTGTGTTTGACGCTGTTACTTTTTAAATCGCAAATTTAGTTTAGTTGGTCTGTTATCACTACTAAATTGTTGAGTTTTAGACTCATTGTACTTTTGAAAGTTGTAACTTGATTCTAAAAGTCGTCTTCATATTTCAAGAGTTACAGGTCGTCTTCTTAATTCAATCTTGTCGTCTTCATATTTCAAGAGTTTCTTGGTTCTCTCTGTTAATAAAGTAAAAATCAAGTTGTATATACATACAATAAAAGAAATTAAAAACTATCTGAGTGCTGAATTTTGTTTCTGTATAAAGTATTTAAATGTTGTAATATAATGATAATAATGTAAATATTGTAATTTTTAACTATTACCATATTATTCATTCAATTATATTCATCATTTATCTCTTTTGAAAAATTATTTTTACGAATCTATCAGAAGAAATTTAAGTCAAAGTTTTTGCCTATTGAATTTAAATATTTTTTTGCCCCCCACCCCCACACTTCTCCTTTCTTAGACCCGCCACCCCTTACTTAAAACACCAACATAAAAATGTTACAAAGTAGGCATTTCCAATATGGAAGAAATAATTTTTTTTAATTGTTTTTAAACTATTTTTTCTTAGGAAAATATATAAAAATTTATTTACGAGATATGACAAAAAATCTAAAAATCTTTTTTGATCTTGTGTCTTACAAAACATGACATTAGAGATGTTTGAGATCGTCTTTGCATTCAAAATTTAGAATTTGAGACGTTTAAAACTATTTAGAAGAATTTTGCCAAAATCTGGGTTTTAAATATCTTTATATGAAACTTTGAAACTCCTGTAGAGTATGGCTCTATACTATGCAGGAATAATATAATGTAATATTTATTATTTGAATATTTCCCAAGTTTAAACTCCTGTAGAGTATGGCTCTATACTATGCAGGAATAATATAATGTAATATTTATTATTTGAATATTTCCCAAGTTTAAACTCCTGTAGAGTATGGCTCTATACTATGCAGGAATAATATAATGTAATTTTTATTATTTGAATATTTCCCAAGTTTAAACTTCTGATATAAAGGAATGTAAAGTATGTAAAGTATGCATGACTTTCACCTGTTTCAAGTGCTAAACAAATATTATAAAGAACAACAAGTTGAAAGCCTGAAGTTAGAACCAAGAATAAATTATCCACAAAAAGTGACATGAATTTGACAAGTGTGTCTGACAAGTGGTGAATTGATGGCGGATTTCTATGGAAGTGGAAAGGAGTGCCCCCCTGGTGTTAAAAGAATGAGAGGTAGTCCTACTGTCAACCCTGTATATTAATCAACCTTTTGTCCAGGGTTCGCTAATATCATCAGTAATAGCGTGGAGCTAGGGAACCAACATTTCAAGGAGGGGGGGGGAGGGGGGGAAGGCGGAAGGGGGAATTGTCAATTTGTCAAATCTTCATAGAAACACACATGAACAACAAATACAGTTGAGGGGGTGCAAATATATACTTAAGTAATTTTAGCTGCATTTTTAAACGTGGAACTTAATTTTTGACATTTTGCGATAATTATAAATTATTTGTTCATTCTAACTTCTACATAATTGATCGAAGAAGAAAAGTGTACAGTTGTTCAGTTCAGTAATAATTACAGTGTCCATTTTGTAATTTGTACACTTTGTAGAAAGTTGTTTATGGATTTCACGGATTTTCAAAGCATTGAATCATTTGTCCTTCTAAACTTAGGATGCAGATGATACACATGATTGGATAGTGGTATATTGGATAGTAGTTGATTGGATAGTAGTAGATTGGATAGTAGGTGATTGGATAGTAGTAGATTGGATACTAGGTGATTGGATAGTGGTATATTAGATAGTAGTTTATTGGATAGTAGTAGATTTGATAGTAGTGTATTGGTTAATAGTTGATTGGAAATGAGTTAATTGGAAAGTAATAGATTGGATAGATAGTAGATTGGATAGTGGTTGATTGGAAAAGAGTAGATTGGATAGTGGTTGATTGGATATAAGTTGATTAGATAGTGGTTGATTGGGTAGTAGTTGATTGGGTAGTAGTGTATTGGTTAATAGTTGATTGGAAATGAGTTAATTGGAAAGTAATAGATTGGATAGTAGTTGATTAGATAGTAGTTGGCTGGATAGTAGTTGATTGGATAGTAGTTGATTAGATAGTTGTTGATTGGATAGTAATTGGTTGATTGGTTAGTTGGTTGGTTGGTGGGTAGGCTGGTTGGTTGACTGGTAGGTTGGTTGGATGTCTGCTTGGTTAGTTGATTGGTTGGTTGGTTGATTGGTTGGTCGGTTGGTTGGTTGGTTTGGTTGGGTGATTGTGAGGTTATTGAGTACTTGGGAAGTTGAGTCAGTGTGCGTTTTATTGGTTGTCTGATTTGGGTAGTTGGGTAGTTCTTTAGTTTCTCAGTTAATTGGTCGGTTGGTTGGTTGGTTGGTTAGTTGGTTGGTTGATTGTTTGGATGGTTGAATGCAATATTTGGTGAGTTGGTTGTTTGGTTAATTTTCATGTTGGTTGGCTGGTTGATTTTGATGTTGATTAAATAGATGGTTGCATTGTTGGTTGGATTATTTATTGATTGGTTGGTTAGTTGGTAAATTAAGTAAATATTTGTTTGGTTGGTTGGATGGTTAATCTAAAAGGATTGTTAGTTTATTAATTGGTTGGTTGGTTGGATTTTTTATTGATTGGTTGGATAGTTGGTTAATATATTAAAATATTTGGTTGGTTTGATGGTTGGTTGCTTGGTACGCCTTGGTTGATTATTTGAGTGAGATATTTGAATGGTTAGTTTGAATTGTTTGTTGGTGGTTAGTTGGTTGTTATGTGGTAGGTTGATTGTTTGCTTAGTTTGTAGTTTTGTTGTTAGTAGGTTGGTTGATTGGTCCGTTGGTTGTTCTGTGGTTAGTAGGTTGATTGATTGGTCCGTTGGTTTTTCTGTGGTTAGTAGGTTGGTTGATTGGTCCGTTGGTTGTTTTGTGGTTAGTAGGTTGGTTGATTGGTCCGACAGTTTGGGTCGTAAGAAAATCTTATTTTCCTCTATTAAGAACAAAATAAATTACAAAATAAATACCCTACCACGAGCCTTTAATTTAGGAAAATGACTAAGCTTGTTTTTTTCACTTCTAAAAGCGCAAATGCCGAAAAATAATATGGAGAAGGCTGATAATCCTTATAAATCATTTTTAAATATCCAACTGAAGTCGTTATTTCTAAACTGTTAACTTAACATCGGCACGGAATAGTCTTTGCAAAGATATTCGCACAGTTAATGAGCGGAAAATGCAATTTTCTGTAACTGTGCAAAAGTTCAATGAAAAATTTCACAACCATATATATAAATATTTGTATATATGAACCACAGTGAACCAGGCACAAAGACATCTATATAAAGGATGACACAAAAAAAGTGTGACTAGCGGCGTTTGGTGCAAAATTGTACCTTTTTTGTATGGTATTTTTTCAATATTTTTCAGATTTTTTTTCAAATAGACAAAAAAATGCTCAACACTTTTTTCTCTCAAAATCAAAAATTTAGAAAAGCAAAAATCCAGAAGAGTTGCACACAAAAAGGTACAATTTTGCACCAGACGCCACTATTCACACTTTTTTTTACTCACCCTGTATAGTAAATGTTTTTCTTAATTCGGTTTTTTAAAGTGTTTTTATATTCCACGGACAACGTCGGGCACTTCGACAAGTAATTATAAAATAAATGTATACATTCAATTTGTTAATGCAGTGTTAAAGTAATTGTGAAAATAAGTGTTACAAGTAGTTGAGACAAAATGTGTTGAAAGGGTTGAAAAGGGTTAGTAAAGGGAGACTTAAATAAAACCCTAATATAATGTTTAAAGTGGGGGATAAAGGGAGAGTTAAAGGAAGTTTTAGTATGAGTATTAAACGGAGTGTTAAAGGGAGTGTTAAAGTGAGTATTAAAGGAAGTTTTAGTATGAGTATTAAAGGGAGTGTTAAAGGGAGTGTTAAAGGGAGTGTTAAAGGAAGTTTTAGTATGAGAATTAAAGGGAGTGTTAAAGGGAGTGTTAAAAGGAATGTTAAAGGGAGTGTTTAAGGAAGTTTTAGTATGAGTATTAAAGGGAATGTTAAAGGGAGTAATTGAGTGAGTGTTAAAGGGAGTGTTAAACTCAGTGTTTAAGGAAGTTTTAGTATGAGTATTAAAGGGAGTGTTAAAGGGAGTGTTAAAGTGAGTATTAAAGAGAGTGTTAAACTCAGTGTTTAAGGAAGTTTTAGTATGAGTATTAAAGGGAGGGTTAAAGAGAGTGTTACAGGGAGTGTTAAAGGGAGAGTTAAAGAGAGTGTTAAAGTGTGTGTTAAAGGAATTCTTAAAGGAAGTGTTAAAGGGAGAGTTAAAGGGAGTTTTAAAGAGATTGTTAAAGGGACTGTAAAGGAAAAATTAAAGGGGGTATAGGCTGAAAGCTAATCACTTTAGCTCTTGATCGCGACCCATGAAAGTTTTTTCTGATGTTCCTGTCTCGAGAAATTGATATAAAACTGTGTTAAAATTATGCGAAAGTACATATATGTAAAATTGATAAAATCTTAAACTTAAATCACGTGACCAGAAATATCACCAATGGCAGAGCAGTATACTGAACACGTGTCTCCGCCTGTATCACGTGACTACTTTACTGCACTGCCATTGGTGGAATTTCTGGTCAAGTAATACGGACGTATGAATAATATTATGAATGAAATCTATTAAAAATAGAAATAACAAATATAAAAGTAAACCTAATTTACAATTAGCTTTCTCTGGGATATCATCGTTTTCAGATTGGTTTACTTGCTGAATTTGATCTTTTTAAACCCACTACTTTTATACAAAATTGTATATATATTAATTTTCGTATAAACTTGACAAAGTTGATCAATATCTCGAGAAAGGAACATCAGATATATCTTTCATGGGTCGTGATAGAGAGCTTTCATCCTATACCCCCTTTCATTTTTCATTTACAGTCCCTTTAAAGAGAGTGTCAAAGGGTATAATAAAGGGAGTGTTAAAGGGTGTGTTAAAAGAAGTTTTAATGGAAACTATCTTGTGAAGGGAGCTTTAAAGAGATTTTTAAAAGTGTTTTATCTTAAACATCAAATATTATATTTTTATCAGACCACCTTCATAATCATTATAATTTTAATAGATTTCATTCATAATATTATTTATACGTCCGTATTACTTGACCAGAAATTCCACCAATGGCAGTGCAGTAAAGTGGTCACGTGATACAGGCGGAGACACGTGTTCAGTATACTGCTCTGCCATTGGTGATAGTTCTGGTCAAGTAATACGGACGTATAAATAATATTATGAATGCAATCTATTAAAAATAGAAATAACAAATATAAAAGTAAACCTAATTTACAATTAGCTTTCTCTGGGATATCATCGTTTTCAGATTGGTTTACTTGCTGAATTTGATCTTTTTAAACCCACTACTTTTATACAAAATTGTATATATATTAATTTTCGTATAAACTTGACAAAGTTGATCAATATCTCGAGAAAGGAACATCAGATATATCTTTCATGGGTCGTGATAGAGAGCTTTCATCCTATACCCCCTTTCATTTTTCATTTACAGTCCCTTTAAAGAGAGTGTCAAAGGGTATAATAAAGGGAGTGTTAAAGGGTGTGTTAAAAGAAGTTTTAATGGAAACTATCTTGTGAAGGGAGCTTTAAAGAGATTTTTAAAAGTGTTTTATCTTAAACATCAAATATTATATTTTTATCAGACCACCTTCATAATCATGGGCGCTATTAAGTCGCCATTTTTTCTTCGCTTTTTTTTCGTGGATTTTTCTGTTTAGATTGTTAAATTTTTATAACAAATAAATAAATATTCGACCGTCCATAAAACTATTCTTGGGGAATTTTAATTTACCTTTGAAAAATCTTTGGACGCGACCTGATCAGTGATTTTGGCGTGATTGGATACAGACAAACAAGCCAGACGTATTTTTATCAGATGTTTGATAGATAAATTGAAAATTTTGACCTATCTGATTCGTACCTGATTCTATCCCTCTCCTCTCTGGTATCTTTTATCACGCTGACCGTCAAGGGTTGAACTGTTATCTCTCGAACTGTATAATCCTTCTCCGAGTACCCTGCAGACTGTAGAATACTGCGGTTCATATTTAACCCATCTATCTCATCCAATGTGTAGGTTTTAATATGATTTCCAACATCTTTCAGACTATAATCTTTAACTGACGGTTCAGGCGAATAATTTTTCACCGAGGAGTCTAAGAGGTAATTTTTAACTAGAGGCTCAGCTGATATATGCCTTAACAGTGGCTCCATATCTTTCACATAATCCTTCACTAAAATATCTTGAGAGTAATCCTTCCCATCCCCCCGTCCACCGGGTCCAGAATCCCGAAATAACTCTGGTTGAAACTCTGAATCCCTATGGAAGACTGTATCTCTTGGTAGAGGTAAAAACTCTCTAGCAAACTCCTTGGTAGGGTTTAGATCCCTAAGATTGATATCTTTCGAATAATGATCTCTAGGATTTAGTTCTCCTAGGATGAATGCCTCGAGGTCCCTATAGTCCAGCTCTATGTATTCCCCCTCCTGTCGGTTCAAGGAGGGGTCCTGGGGCTCCATAGCTGGGTCCCTGTACACACTACAACTAGATATAGGGATTAGAAAAACTAGAAATCAGTAAAAAAAAAACGTTTTAAGAACTTTTATATTAAAAAATTGGGGGAAATATTTCACAAGGAAATGGTTAAAAAAGAGTTTAAAAAAGGGTCGATTTAAAAAAATTTAGGGGGAATTGAAACCTAAAAAAAGGAAGTTTGAGCAATGGAACGAAAGTTTTTAAACCTACACATTTCTAAGTAAAAAGTTAACCTAAATAATTCTAAGAAAGAGTTTAGATAACTTTCGAGAATAAGAAACAAAAAAAACGAAAAAGTTTTAAAACGAAAACGAAAAAAAATCGAGAAAACAAGGAGGGGAATTCCAATGTTTTTGAAAGGAGAAACATCAAGGAAGGCAAAAACTAGGATTGAATGAAAATTGTAATGTAATTCTTTACCTTAATGAAAAGGGAAGGGGNGGGGTTACGGGGTGCTGAGGGGTTCAAAGAGAGAGATTACTTGGTGCATGAAAACTGCAAATTCACTCTACTACATATTAACGGGAGAAATGTTAAGAGGAAAAAATTAATTATTTTCATTAAAAACAATTTTGTAAAGCTTTGATTGTAATGAGACATTTAAAGATTATAAGAAGAAAGTTGTGAAAATATAAGAAAGTATTCATAAATTGTGTATTCTATTTTAGGGGGTGTGGTCCTCCATTTATAGATGCCATGTGTTCGATCAACAATGGTACATATTTAAAGTTTGTCTGATCATCGACACCGGAGAAATATTTCTCGCTAAAATTGTGTCAAAACTACACCGGGAAAATGCAACAAAAAACTTTATATTTTGTTAAAACATCTTAATAGCCCATTGCGGTTTTATAAAAGAATTGAGTCTTTGCCAAAAACTTATCAAAACTTGAAATACTTGAAAACTTGAAATAATGTCTACACCGTCCTTTAACGTTCTTGAATCAAAGCAAGGTGTTCACAAATTTTGCTAAATCCGGAAACGGACGTTAAAGCGTGAAACGAATTAATGATTCAATAATAGATAAATCCGGTGTTATTGCGCCTAGAGCCAAGGATGGCATATACCATCTATTTCAAGCCACACTCACAAACATTTATTTTAAGGAAAACAAAAAAAGAAACTATTATATTAATTTGTTATTGAAACTTTAAAAGGAATATGTATAAAATATTTGAAATAAGGATTAATCGTATATTATCTATAACTTAAAGTTATATTCTTTTAAAAATAGATTTTGAGATTTACAAACCCCGCATTGTCTTGATTTCTTTTCAACCCCATTTCCTAATGTTCTAATTTCAAGAACCTTTTTATATCTTTTGGGTTGCATGATATAACACCCCTTAATAATAAATGCAAGAAATAAAAGTGTTTTTGTTTTCTTGAAGTTCAACGCGTCGTGTAGAGGTATCGTAATCCTATTTACCAACCTCTACCTCCCCTCCCACATTGTTAAAAGAAGTTTTAATGGAAACTATCTTGTGAAGGGAGCTTTAAAGAGATTTTTAAAAGTGTTTTATCTTAAACATCAAATATTATATTTTTATACAATTACAAGGATGAACCATACTGGGCAGAACATTGTTGATATTGGGCCATTGGCTAAATATATTATATTTCCTATAGATTTTACATGTTCAAAGTAACTCAACACTTACCACAAACTAGAATATTTGCAACCTGATCGTGAAAACCTTTGAAAATATTAAAGCTAGCAGTTCATTGTTTAGAATATTTAAAGTAAGTTCACAAAATCAGAATTGAAAATATCCGATTCAGGGAATTAGTTTCAGACAGCTACACAGAGACCTTAACGAAGAAGAAAGAGACAGCGTAGTTTTAAATATTATAAAACATGTTCTCTTTACCATGATTTAAAAACTTCTTTCTGACACCTCAATATTCATAAATATTTAAATAAATTCTGTTATTTACCTTTCTCTCAGTCCAATGTGTGTACATAAGCGCTCATAGTCTCTACCCTCCCCCTGAGAAACAGTTTGCCTATTTACCCC
>NW_019396456.1:70032-77165 GCF_000591075.1 Eurytemora carolleeae | reverse complement strand
CCCCTCCACCCCGTTAAACCCCAGCACCTGTTTTCTGGATTAATGTGCCTTGACTTCAATATTTCCAGGTTCACTGCTTTTCTTTTTTTTAACGACGATCTTTAAAATATTAAAAGTTTTCAAGCTTTTATGGATTTTCATGATTATAGCTTCCTTAATACGTTTACATGGGCCACGCATGTTAAACTAATTGCACGTTCAGTACAGATAAAGTTGTAATCTCTGTTTGTCTGTTAGTATGTCCGATCATAACTCATGAATCCCTTTACCGATTTGCCTCAAATTTGATTGGGAAAACGGGAGAACCACAGGAATGTTCTTAAACATTTGAATTAAGCGGGTCCTCTTGTAAAGGGAAAAAATGGCTAAACACGTAATTCAAGACAAAGAGCAGGCCTCCCAAGCTGTTTTTTATGTTTTCATTGAGAAAAACCAAAATGTTTTGAGTTACTAATATGCAACCCCGGATAACTTTGCTTTTTTCAAAACTAGAGAATTACCACGAGGTCACAAAGACATAATTTTCACATTCTTTCTTGTTCTATGAGTTTAAATTCTTAAACATTGTTAAAAAATTAAATTGCAATATATTGCATTTAATGTCAATACTTTACTTAGAATAATTATGCAGACATGCCTAACTATTTTATTGAGTTTCGACGGAGAAATCTTTTGGAAAACGTTATGTTTAAAAAAGCGTAATGTTCATAATAAATTTAAGTCTATGTTAGCAATCTATAATTTGGATAAAGAGAAAGCTTGAGGGAAAAATAATGGAAAGAATTGAGAAATGATTTCAAAAACAAGTAAGTTATTTTTCCAGCTTATACACATCATTATGAAACTATTGAATCCCTGATATTTATTATTATATTGGAACCAAAGAGAAAATGGGACGATGACCAAAGAGATAATGGGATAAGGACCAAAGAGAAAATGGTATGATGACCAAAGAGAAAATGGGATGAGGACCAAAGAGAAAATGAGATGAGGACCAAAGAGAAAATGGGATGAGGACCAAAGAGAAAATGGGATGAGGACCAAAGAAAAAATGGGATGAGGACCAAAGAGAAAATGGGATAAGAACCAAAGAGAATATGGGATGAGGACCAAAAAGAAAATGGGATGAGGACCAAAGAGAAAATGGGATGAGGACCAAAGAAAAAATGGGATAAGGACCAAAGAGAAAATGGGACGATGACCAAAGAGAAAATGGGATAAGGACCAAAGAGAAAATGGTATGATGACCAAAGAGAAAACGAGATGAGGACCAAAGAGAAAATGGGATGAGGACCAAAGAAAAAATTGGGATGAGGACCAAAGAGAAGATGGGATGAGACCTAAGAGAAAATGGGATAAGGACCAAAGAGAAAATGGGATAAGACCAAAGAGAAAATGGGATAAGGACCAAAGAGAAAATGGGATAAGGACCAAAGAGAAAATGGGATAAGGACCAAAGAGAAAATGGGATAAGGACCAAAGAGAAAATGGGATAAGCACCAAAGAGAAAATGGGATGAGGACCAAGGAGAAAATGGGATAAGGACCAAAGGGAAAATGGGATAAGGACCAAAGAGAATATAGGATGAGGACCAAAAAGAAAATGGGATGAGGACCAAAGAGAAAATGGGATGGAAGCAAAAAGTAAAACAAGATTAAGCTAAAGAGGAAATGGGAGAGGGGCTTAAGCGAAAAGGGGATTGAAATAAGAAGTAAAAATTGGATTGGGAAAATGAGATGGGACAAAAGAGAATCTAGATGGGGCAAAAGAGAAAATGGGATTGGATGAAAGAAAAAAGGATGGGACAAAACAAAAGAGAAAATGGGATGGGGGTTTATGGGAAAATGGAATGGGGCTAAATGATAGCCCCTTAAAGAGAAAATGGGATAGGGGTTGAAGAGAAACTGGAATGTGAGATATGGGAGATATGATGAAGTTAAAAAATCTAAATTAATTAAATTTTCATCATATCTTTTTCATTTCCGTTATAAATAGTTCCCTATGAATACTTCTCGGGGCAATCATGTTTTTCCACTCTTCCACTCCACCACTCTTCCACTCTTCCACTCTTCCACTTTTCCGCTATTCCACTCAAACTAAATAATTGTTCTAATAACTACTTCACTTTTCCCCTTTTTATTCCTCCTCCAATTAGTCCTCTATCTATGTGTTCCACAGTTCACTTATCTAGTATTCCACTCGTTGTGTTTCAATTTACGACAATTCCACTGCAGTTGTGTGTTACAATGCACCTTGAGATCTGGAGACTTCAACGCCGGAGAATTTAGCGCCAACTCCGCGGCCGGACTTCCCAGCTACCAATCAGGGACTCAGACATCTGGGGACATTTAACGGGTGTGGGTCGATGTTGGTGGGAGGGGGGGGGGACGGTTTACTTGAGAAAATTATCTCATATTTGGAAACCGGATGTAGTTTGTGAAGGCGGAAGTTGGTGTTGAGAGAGAACTGAGAAGCCTGATTAATCTTTTTTCTTTTTTGCTGTCATGATATAATAGGATGTGGTGGGTTTTTAGCCATACTTTGAAAGTGTTCTAGCTTTTTATCCCTAGGGGGTGTTATTACAATTTATGAAATGGATCAAATTGGTTTTAATTATTTATTGAAACACTTTAGTGACGTAATTGTTTTAAACATTTGTTTGTATATATTGGCATTTGGCAATTATTATAACGATGTATAGTACTTCAAATTTTTAGTTTAAATAATAATAATAATAATCTACTTACATTATTATTTCAGCTCTCCTTACATTATTATTTCAGTTCTCCTTACATTATTATTTCAGTGCAAATCCTCCAGTACCGAATACTAAGAATTCTACGAATCATTGTTTGTTTCGTATGTTTGTACTTACTTAGAGTTCTAACTTATTCGCTTATTACATGAGTACTTTAATAATTATTTAATTCATCATATTCCTTCACAAAATGTGTATTTTCTGTAGCTGTGTGTACTTTTATAGATATTTCAGCTAATTCCTTCACGAAATGTGTACTGTTTAGCGGTGTGTAGTTTTATAGATATTTCAGCTAATTCATTCACGAAATGTGTACTGTTTAGCTGTATGTAATTTTATAGCTATTCAGCTAATTAATTCACGAAATGTGTATTTTCTGTAGCTGTATGTACTTTTATAGATATATCAGCTAATTCCTTCACGAAATATGTATTGATTTTAGCTGTGTTTAATTTTATAGCTATTTTAGCTAATTCGTTAACGAAATATGAGCTGTTTATATCTATGAACACTTTTATAGCTATTTCAACTAATTCATTCACGAAATGTGTACTGTTTAGCTGCGGGTACTTTTATAGCTATTTTAGCTAATTTATTCACGAAATGTGTATTGATTCTAGCTGTGTGTAACTTTATAGCTGTTTTAGCTAATTCGTTAACGAAATATGAGCTGTTTATAGCTATGAGCACTTTTATAGCTATTTTAGCTAATTCCTTCGTGAAATATACACTTTTATAGCTGTATGTTGTGTACTTTCAAAGATATTTTAGCTTATTCGTTAATGACACGTGTTTTTTAACTTTAATAATTTATTTTGGATAAGGGGTGTGGGCACAAGCTATTTCCAGTTTGTTATCAATGCCTTTTCTATTATTTTGTGTTGCTCTCGATGCTAATGACATGTGCGCTTTGTTGCTATTTCAGGTAATTATCCCAGGACTAATGTGCTGATTTGATTATGACATGTGTGTGTGCAATGTGCATAGATTGATAATAATACAGATAGAACACTAGATGTTGTCTTTTCAAGGTTTAGGGCTTTTTCGTTTTTCATAAGCCCAAAGCAGTTAGAACGGTCTCTCTCTCTGTCTGGTAATTCAACCCAGCATGCGCGTAACTCCTTTGTGCTTCTTTCCTCAGGGTTATTGTAAACGAAAAACTCCAAAATCTTGAAAAGATGAGGTCTAGTGTTCTATCTGTATTGTTATTACTCTATGCTTGTGTGCTTTTATTGCTATATTATGGCTTATTTGGCGTTTATTGGTATTCTATAATAGATTTTTTGGCGCTTTTAAAGATAGTTCAATTTCAGCCCATTCACGAGTGCTCTTACTATTATTTTAGCTTATTACTGCATATCAAATAGATTATCAAGTACAATAGGTAGCAACAGAGAAATGAACCATTTATACACGACGTCACAAGTGTCAAATATAACAAGGAAAACGAAATTTTTTCACTTTTTTCCAAGATTAAGTTAAAAAATGTAAAAAAAGGGAATAAAGAACACATAAAATTCCACTTATTTTACTGTAAATTCTAAAATTATCACTATTATGAATAATTATGTTGACACTTGTGACGTCAGAATACAGCTAGACTGAGCGTGTACAAATTCTACATTGCCATCTATTGTATTAGAATCTGCATATGAACTTTTATCAGTGGATATTTTATTTCCTTGAATTTGTTAAAAACCGGAATTCTAATTCAATTTGTAAAAAATGAAAATTATCTACAAGGCCTTTTATTGAAAAATGTAACTAAAAATCAGTTTTTTTTTTCATTTATCTCATAAAATCTTTTGCTATCGTAATGTAAATGGACTGTCATTGCAAGCCTATGTCTCAGTCTAAGCCTGTATGTGACCCATAAAAAAGAGGATAACGTCATTTTTTTTTCTTTTCAAGCTGAAAGAACATACGTTCGGAGTCATTTGTAATTACGGTTAAGTTCGCCGAATGTTACTTTAATAGTCGTATGAAAAGAATTGGTTGGACATCTCCCGAAAAAAATGTAAGAATTAGCGTCGAATTAGCGTCGAATTAGCGTCGAATTAGCGTCGAATTAGCGTCGAATTAGCGTCGAATTAGCGTCGAATTAGCGTCGAATTAGCGTCGAATAAAGAGTTTCTAAAATCTACTCGTCATTCTTTTAAACTACCAACATCAAATATGGTCACTCAAAATCTCCGCGAGAAAAAAGAAATATGTTGGATTAAAAAGTTGAAAATATGATTTATTATCTCAGATCTACAGGAACTTGGAATCCTAAAAATGACGTCATTTTGTTATAATATTTTCTAGGTTAGGAACTCACGCATTTTAAAGGTTCAATATACGTAATTTGAAGCGGTATGTCCGATTCAACACGGCACCCTTTTTTACCAGGAGAGTTTTCATATTTTACTGGATGAAAACTGCTAATTTTGAAATGTAATATGCATGACATTTACAATAAGAAAATAGAATTAAGATACATCACATGATGTCGAAAAAATTATTGAAAATAATGCTTTTTGAATATTTATAATTTCACACTGGATTGTGCTTTAAAAAAACGGCCACGGAGCGCGGAGACTATATAAGGAAAATTAAATGAAAGAAAGAGAAAAGAAAGTAGAAGCAGGTGAAAGATAAAGATGACAATTTAGTTTGAGATTAATTAATTATTTGAAATGAAAACAACAATTTATAACATTACGTTGTCCAAGACAGTCCTGTTTAAAATGACGCAAACTCCTTCAGCATTGAATGACGCAAACTATAACGCAAACTCCTTCAGCATTTAATGACGCAATAACGCAAACTCCTTCTGCATTGAATGACTCAAACTATAACGCAAACTCCTTTAGCATTGAATGACGCAATAACGCAAACTCCTTTAGCATTGAATGACGCAAACTATAACGCAAACTCCTTCAGCATTGAATGACACAAACTATAACGCAAACTCCATCAGCATTGAATGACGCAAACTATAAAGCTAACTCCTTCAGCATTGAATGACGCAAACTATAACGCAAACTCCATCAGCATTGAATGACGCAAACTATAACGCAAACTCCTTCAGCATTGAATGACGCAAACTATAACGCAAACTCCGTCAGCATTTTGCCTATTACTCATTTTGAACTAAAGCAAAACTGTATGGTTATAAAATGTACATGTTTAAAATAAGTATTAATGAGTGGTGTAAAGTATAGGCACGTTAAAATCATCTAGTCTAGAAATCTGATGCAAGTTTTCACAGCTGCCTGAATTTCTGTGAATTCATATTGAATAATCTTTTTTAAGCAACTGAACTTGAAATCCAGTTTAAAAACTTTGAAATTATCGGAAAAAAGGGGCTGTTCGCGTAATTTAAAGTGAAACTAAATGCAAACCTGGCAAGGCTCGATTCCTAACGGTACCACTGAAACCTTTTTGTTCAACAATTTGGAAGATATTTTCGTACTTTTAGATTTAAAAAGGTTTTATTCGAATGATTTCTTTATGTTTTTGCTGCAGTACATATGCGCAAGTCACTTTTGTGTACAGAAACAGCATTTGAATCAGATTTTAACACTTATATACATTAATATCTAGTTCATACTTAAATCAGACAAAAACTTGAAGGGAACCAACTTGAGACGCGGTTTAAATTCATTAAATTTGGAAACTGGTGTTTCAGTTTTAACTTCTTTGGCTGAAGAGCTATCGAGAGGGGGGAAATGTTTCAAAAGGAATTGAGTTTTTGTCACAAACTCAAATCTTCTGATCTCAATACCTTTGCAACCTTTGATATTTCAAACTTAGATTATTTTATCTATAAGTATTAATAGTTTAAAATATCTAAGGTCTACGACATTGGGTTACAAAGATATAGAGATTAGAAAATCAGAGTTTGTGGCAAAAACTCAACTCTTTTGTAGTATTTCACCGGATGAACGTTATTTACAATTATAAATCATGAAATAAAATAAATTCTTGTGAAGCACCTTTAAAGTAACAAAATCTTGTCATTTTAAAAAGGAACAAAAAAATATATGATATATGAACACGGATATATAATATAATGGATGGATCATAGACGAGTTTCGATGTAATTTTCTGGGTGGGGTGTTATGCAGTACATTGGAGTTCTAGCAGACAATGGACCCTGGACCAGCTCTTGCATAATTCCTTTCTTATTTAGCCAAACAGTTATATTCCACTGAATTTTAGAAGGTGCGGGGGATGGTTTGTTTAAGTCCCTTGTGTAGTTTTCGATGTTTAAACTTAATTTCAAAGATAGCTTAATTATCGTTGCCCCCCGACCTTTTTAAAGGCTTTAACTTAAATAATACTGAGGATTCAAAATAATAAATATATTATTGACTAAGAGTAAGAAGGT
>NW_019396456.1:66108-69692 GCF_000591075.1 Eurytemora carolleeae | reverse complement strand
TAAAAAAAAATAAAAAATTGTATAAAAGAAACATTAAAAAAAAACATAAATATGCCCCTAAAATAAACACAACAAATCTAGGGTCCGGTTTGCTATATCAGCTGGTAGGCCCATGGAAAAAATTACCAAAATAAAATTTGTACTGTGGCCGAGTTCAGTGTAGATAGATAGATAGAATCATATCTATAAGCGGGCCGTGTATATGAACACTGTTCATTTTTTTCAGGATTTTTATATATACTTTTTACATTCTTTCTTGTAACTAATTTAATTCTTGTAATTTTATTTTATTTTATTTTATTTTATGCTTACATTTTTCTACACGTTATATAAGGACATATAAGCTTAAAGTAATCTCTGTTTGTCTGTCTGTTTTTTTTGTATGTCGCATTGACCTATTTGCTTTAAATCTTGAATGAGGAATTCGGTTGAACCACGGGAATGTTCTCGATGGCTGAATCTTCTATCTGAAGTTTCCAAACCTAGAAAAAAACATAAAAATTAAAGATTACGCAGATTTTTTTCTGTTTTTTTTTTAAATAGAAATTATCAACAAAATTTATAGACCTTCCCTGGTGACATCGGAGGTTGCCACAATAAACTGGACCTGATCGGTTCAGTCGTTTTGACGTTTATTCATTAAACAAACACAAACAGATAAGTTTAAATGTTTTTATTCACTTGATGTGTACTGAAAAGTTTTATTTTATACAGAGTCTGATGATTTTACAGACCTTTCATGCAATCTCCGAAACTGAAAGCAATTTTACCATTTCTTAAACGATAAAATATAACAAATCGCGTAAATATTTGTATTGTGAAATTTTTACGTAAGCGGCGTCTGCATTGCACTAATATATTTAATGTGAGTGCGCAAAAAATACGATATTAATCTCCAGGCATTGTAGTTACCAAATTTCTAAAATTATAGCGCAAACCACTTACATTTTACTTGAAAAAAAATCAATAGAGCACTGGGGGGGGGGGGCTTAAGATACGCATGAGTAGGAATGAAGGACCATTATATTGACAAGGTAAAATGAAGAAGAGGGGGGGGGGGCTCTGAATGAGGGGGATATTTAAGCATGCTTAATTTTGCTACTAAGAATTAACATTTAAAGAAGTTAAGATGAGTAAAAGTGTAGAAATAACAAACTACACGACGGTAAAAGAGCAAGGTCTTAAAGTACTAAACCCTCTCAGAACAGAGGCGACTCTGAGCCCCCGCCCCCCCACCTTGGCAACCTAATAAATGCTTTATATGAAGAAACTTTGTATTTTTATTTGTCCTGTAACTATTCATTTCATCGAAAATCTGAAATCCTTTTAACATAAAATATACAGCAGCTAATTAGAAGCAATGTTTTTTTCAGAAATATAAATTTGAAATAAAACTCATCCTGTAATTAAAGAATTAAAAAATTATTATTAGGGTGAACCGTTTTTCAATTTTTTTCGAATACAAAATTGTTAATTTGTCTGTTTTTCTACATTACAAAAATTGTTGGACTTAAGGCGGAAATAATAAAGTTTTTTGATACTTTGACAAATATTTTTCTAAATTGTATACATTCTACGTGTTCATTTAACAGTACAGCTTCACATTTAAATTAGATAAAAAGATGGTAAAAGTGAAGGTTTTAAAACTAAATCAAGACATCTGACCCACTGTATAATTATCTGAACCACTGTGCAATTGTCCTCTGCATAATGGGGATAGGTAACACATAGTGGATAATAATAAGATGACAAAAGTACAAATATGACCAGTAGAAATATGTTTTTTTCCACCTGTTTTGATCAAACTTCCCCCTGGACTTCAAAAGAAAAATCAACAACAGAAGCTGCAAAAACTTTACAAAGATGATTCATCACAAACATCAAATATGTTTAATTCAGTCCATAGTGTCCCGAAATATACAGGGTAACCCACAAACATTGAGACTTCAGAGACGACTGTCTGGAATTTATAATGCCTATTTTCTAACAATTTTTAACTGCAACTGTAAACTTATGTTTAGTTTTTTTGTTTTCAGAATTAGTTTTTTTTAAATTATCAAATAACGACAACGAAAAATAAAGTAAAAATTATACAGTAATCTAATTAGATGGCTAGGAATATATTTCTCAAAAGAAATTTGTCAATAAATCAATGCTAAAATCGATTATTTCGTTTTCATTTTTATATTGAATTTCTTATTTTTTTTAATTTATTCGCGGATTTCTTCAAATTCTCCAAATGTCGTCTTTTCAATAATAGTTCTAGAAAATCTGCAAAAAATCTTTGTGAATAATGAGAAACAAGAATAATGAGATAATAGAAACTAATAATTGAACAAGATTACTTATTTTCGATGATAAGATTAATTTTTATTTTCTCAACATGTTCCTATACATGACGTCTGTAGTTTATTGTAGAACTTTTTTACATTTTATGTCGTCGTTATTTAATAACTTTAAAAAACTAATTCTGAAAGCGTATCCACCCCCAAAGAGTAGGAGTTTTGAACGTCGAATTTGCGCTCAAACTCAGGATCTTCAGATCTTTAAAAAGTTTAATATGTCTCAACTGAATCCGAAAGAAGTTTTCCACAACACTGCATAATCAGTTAAAATACCTTACATAGCCGGTCACTCCCTTTAAACATGCGGTGCTCACGCACATGCGGTGATCAAGTTCAATTATTAATTATGATACAATGAAATATAAGTTCTAATACTGAGCTCTCAGAGAAGATAATTCCGTAAATTTTTTTTACGCAATTAATTGTTGCAGCTACAAACTTGTGGGTTTCGCGGAATTTTTTTTTGCATCGTTAATTCATTTTCGCTAAATTTCGCGAAAAAGTTTATAATATACGAACGAATGATGTGTATATTTTGACACCCTGTATACTGTAATGATGTGTATATTTTGACACCCTGTATACTGTGGTGATATGTATATTTTGACACCCTGTATACTGTAATGATATGTATATTTTGACACACTGTATACTGTAATGATGTGTATATTTTGACACCCTGTATACTGTGGTGATATGTATATTTGACACCCTGTATACTGTAATGATATGTATATTTTGACACCCTGTATAGTGGAATGATGTGCTACTGGTCTAAGCGGTGGGTGCGGTAGGGTGTCCAGAGTAAGGAGTATGGAATAATATGGCCCGGCCCACCCTACCATATGATTATACGTGCCTTGCAGACGGTACTTCATTTGCATACGAAATATTCGGCCAATTTCTTAGAAGATCTACCATAGGTAGAACCATAGTCACACTATGGTTACGCTTTACCAGAGCTGTGTAGATAGATAGATACGACCTATAGTTGTACCTATGGATATATGAATAAGAAATTGACCAATTATCTGATGTACAATTACCGCGTATACATTATACAATAACCTATTCTAAATATTTCTTTTACAAATGGAGTACCCGTCTGCAAAGCATGTATAATCATACGGTAGGGTGGCCCGCGTCAGTTGTATCTCCCTTCTAGTTCATACTCCTTAGTCCAGAGCTTTCAAAATAATTTCTGCTCATGTCATCTCAGAGTATTAAGATGGTGGGGGG
>NW_019396456.1:16521-66021 GCF_000591075.1 Eurytemora carolleeae | reverse complement strand
CCCCCCCCCCCCAACTTCCAATTGGCCAATAACCCACTCCTCTAATCTTCTATTCTATGGAAATGAATTTTACCTACCAAGAATTTCTTATTTTCTAATTCCTATATTGTTTGCAACCTTATGTCGTAGACCTTAGATGTTTCAAACTATGAATTCTCCTAGATTGAATAGTCCAAATTTGAAATAACAGGCTGCAAAGATATAGGGATTAGAAAATTGGAGTTTGAGGCAAAAACTCAGTTTCTTATTTCTCAGAAATCAAAATATATCTGCTCAAAATATTTTTTATTTAATGAAACCCTTGATCGAAATTTACTGTACATCATGCATCCATATTTATTTAACTATTTCATAATTGGAACATAAGATTTAATCCTCAAACCGTTCTTACTTTTAACATTACCATTTCCGCCCCTTCTTCTTCATTCCCTTCCCCTGTCCTACCCCCCCCCCCGCACCGGGAGAAGGAAGGGAAGGCAGGAGGCGAAAAACGATTTGTTAATTCATTCAGACTGTGCTTACAGCGTGAAGATTATGCTCTCTAAGCGTCCGTTTAGGTTTGTGCGCGTATCTGTGTATAGGGCTGTGCAATGTGCCTGGTTTACGTGCATGTATTTATGTAGGTCTGTGGCATGTTTTGTGCACGTATTTTTAAGTACGTCAAAAATGGTTTGTACATGTTTACGTGCATGTATTTATGTAGGTCTGTGCAAGTTTTGTACATGTATTTATGTAGGTCTGTGCCTGGTTTGTGCATGTGTTTACGTAGGTCTGTGCAATGAGCATGCTGTATGTATGTATTATTTATTTAGGTCTGTGGATGATTTGTGCCTATTTATTAAGATCTATGCAGATTATGTGTATATATATGTAGGTCTATGCAGGTTTTGTGAACGTATTTAGGTCTGTTCAATGGGCATACTTTGTGCAAAGTGCATGTATTTATGTAGAGCCTGTGCAAACTTTGTGCAATGTGCATGTTTTTATGTAGGTCTGTGCAAACTTTCTGCAAAGTGCATGTTTTTATGTAGGCCTGTACAAACTTTGTGCTAAGTGCATGTATTTTTGTAGAGCCTGTGCAAACATTATGCAATGTGCATGTATTTATGTAGAGCCTGTGCAAACTTTGTGCAATGTGCATGTATTTATGTAGAGCCTGTGCAAAATTTGTGCAAAGTGCATGTATTTATGTAGGCCTGTGCAAACTTTGTGCAAAGTGCAAGTATTTATGTAGGCCTGTGCAAACTTTGTGCAATGTGCATGTATTTCTGTAGAGCCTGTGAAAACTTTATGCTGCATGTATTTCTGTAGGCTTATGCAAACTTTGTGCAATGTGCATGTATTTCTGTAGGCCTGTGCAAACTTTGTGCAATGTGCATGTATTCCTGTAGAGCCTGTGCAAACTTTGTGCAATGTGCATGTATTTCTGTAGAGCTTGTGCAAACTTTGTGTATTGTGCATGTATTTATGTAGCATGTATTTGTAGGTGTGGACATCTTCTGTGCATAATAATGTTAATTTGCTTTCAGGGTGCTTTGATAGATTTATAACAATCGACAATTTCTTCTTATTTTAACCTTTACACATCCATAAACTTTTCTTGGGCCAGTGTAAGTTGTCACGTGAGCCAGTGTAAGTTGTCACGTGGGCCAGTGTAAGTTGTCACGTGGGCCAGTGTAAGTTGTCACGTGGGCCGTTTGGACGTTCATTGGATACAAACAGTCAGACGCCCAAACTATATATACATAAACATGGATTGTACGTATTTATGTAATTAGTTGTGCGTGTGTTTAAGTAAGGGTTGTGCAATGTGCATGTGTTTAATTGAGATTTTTGCAATGTGCATGTGTTTAATTAAGGTTTGTGCAATATGCATGTGTTTAAGTAAGGTTTGTGCAATGTGCATGTGTTTAAGTAAGGTTTTGCAATGTGCATGTGTTTAAGTAAGGTTTGTGCAATGTGCATGTGTTTAAGTGAGGTTATTGCAATGTGCATGTGTTTAAGTAAGGTTTGTGCAATGCGCATGTGTTTAAGTAAGGTTTGTGCACTTTTTGAAACAGGGCGTCCCACGAAACATGACAGTATGCAAGACGACTTGAATATCGTCTTGATTTTTGATATAATTTGCTGCGTTTATTTGTCAACTTAATTTTAGAAGTAAATTTCTAGAGATAATAATCACAAAATTCCCCTAGTCCTGCTATTTCCAAAATGTGGTCTGCATTTTTTGTGCTTTCAATATTCCCCGACAAAGACGACTTTCAAGTCGTCTTGCTATTGTCATGTCTCGTGGGACACCCTGTAGATGTATAAACCATATTAGATAGAGGATAATGTAAAGGTTTTTTCTGTCAGGGTTAAAAACATTTTAGCAATGTTAAATGAATTTTCTGTTGGTATAGCCTAAACACTCTTAGCGTAATCTATTGTTTAGACTCCAATATTATTACAGTTGAAGGCCGGGAGTTTTCGCGATATTACAACCTATAGGCATCAATTATTTTCCCCCACATTTGTATATAGTTAATTTTTTATAATATTTTTACTTCTTTTATATACAATGCACTTAAAACAACTAGATGTCTCTGCAACGTGAAATCATTAAGAGCATCAAGAGCAGAGGCACCTGGTGGACAAATTAACGGCGTTTTAAGTGCATTGTATATAAAAAAATGCAAAATATTATGAAATATCAACTTTATGCGAATGCGTCGAAAAATAATCGATGACTAAAGGTTGTAATATCTAAATGATTTGTTCGATATTAAATTGATTTTTTACGATCCAAGGGGATTGCAATTTTGTCAATTTCAGTGATTGCTACGTTATTCGGTATAAGTCGTTTTTAACAATTTTCTCCTGATAGACGAAACAAATAGAAGTAAGATTAGTAGCAATCTAAAGCGCCTTTTTTCGACGCGTGCCTAAACCCCCTTTCATTTTTCGCGAACACTCCCTTTAAAGTAGTGCACGGAAAATCTGATCTACAACAAATCTTCCCTTTAAAGCTATGTCTGAGCAAAATTTTATAAAAAGACCTTAATTTTTCATTTGAAAAATTTCCAATTTCCAATTGCTGTTTCTCGATAAAAGTGACTTGCACATAATGAATGAAAACACGATTGCTGCACCAGCTCATACAAGGTTTTTAATTGAAATTTACACCGACACGGACTCTTTAATTGTGTAATTTATAAATTGTTTATTCAAAATTATATTTTTCGTAAACATTTAAGAATAATTAATTCATATTGTGTTTGATAAAATAGATTAGATGATAGAAAACGTTATTTTGAATTCTGATTTTCTAATACCATAGAAATTTTAAAAAATTAGTTCTGCAAGGTGATATAATCTAATTGTGAAATTTCAGGTTTATACCATCAGGTTGCAAGATATAGAGAATATAACATTTGTATTGGTGGCGAAGACTCAATTCCTTTCGCAACAGTGAATTAACAATGGTTTATGAAAATGCTGCTTTGAATTAAAGTTTTCCATATCGGATATAATTCATCGTTGACTAATTTTATTTTTATTTTTACACATTATATACCAATGTGAAAAAAAGTTTAATGTTAATGTCTGTTTTCTGCCGCCTTAAGAAGTTATATTTCACGCATCTCTGACCCTTCAGTATAAGTAAATTCAATCTAAACTCTGACCGAGTCAACCTTGTTGCACCAGCTAGTCCTTTTGCGTGTCTGCTTTATTTACCCACTGTCCGGGCGATACAGTACAAACTGGGACCGGAAAGGTTGACCCGGCTCGGAAATTCAAATGTACTACGGCTGCCCGTGATTTAAAATATATTAGCTGAACTCTATGCTTTGTTTATTACTCGAATATTTATAAATTAAAGGCTTCCTCCCACATCCTTGATCTACCGAAGGTATATTGTGAATCTGAACTGAACTTCTTTAGATGGAAGGTCACTTGAAATCACGCTTACAGTCCCTTTAACTTACTCTCTACAGGGGCGTACGAGGGGGGGAGGCCGTCCCCCCCTACGCGTGCCCCCTCTTGAGGGGGAGCACCGATATAAAAAATACTTTAAAATCTCACTTTTGCCCTTAACTAAAAAAGTGTTATTAAAAAAGCTTTAATCAATACTGCCTTCAGTGTAAATATATCCACATAAATCATTTATTAACACTTGTGCTTATGATCGAATAGTTTACATAGTTAAAAAAAGAATCAATATTTTTTCAAATGCTCTCGTACGGCCCTGACTCTATATGATAATTTCTGCAGATCTAAAAGAAAACATTTCCATTTTTTAGACAATAAAAGTAAAACAAAATGTTTCAGTTGGTTTTTATAGATTGAAGAACAAAAACTGCTCTCTTAGTGTTAAATGCATTAACCCCCATTTATCTGATACATAAATTGCCGCCAAGTTCACACGTTTTTCAGCATCTGCATAATGACGCGACGTCTAAGCAATTAGCAAGGTTTTTTATATGATGTCTATATTGATATCGGGAGAACAGGGTGGTTCGTATATTTTGATAATAAAAATGATTGACGTTTTAACTCGTATTTTTGGCGTCTCATGTTTTGTTTTGACTTTTATAAAAAAATCTCTCGGCAGTAAATTAATCCCTTAGAATTAATAATTTAAAAGGTATAGAGTCTTTCCTACAAACTATGACCCCCATATTTTCGTTGGAGACTCCCATATTTTCATTGGAGACCCCCAGATTTTCGTTAGATACCCCTATAATGGGGGTCTCCAACGAAAAGAAATAATTGATTCTAACATTGACTTATTGAGAAATATATTCCTAAACATCTAATAAGTTTATTGTACATTTATATTTTTCAATATTTTTTGTCGTCATTATTTAATATAATTTTTAAAAAATCGATTCTCAACACTTTACCACCCAAATGGATGATTTTAAGCTCAAACTCAGTAATTAAACATCATTAAAACGTTTTATAAGTCTCAAATGAATCCTAAAAACTATCTCCACAATACTACATTCGCAATTCAGCTACCGTACATTGCCGGTCACTCCCTTTAAATATTCCCTTTGCTATAACTAATAAATAAATAAAATGTTCAAAAGAAAACTTAATAAGAAACTGATAAGTTTAGACGAAGCATATGTGTGTTTGCGATGTTGTCTGGTATAGTTTAGTTAGGTGAAATATTGTTGATATTTATCTAACTGAAATAATTTTACCCACCTTACACTATACAATCATAAGTTAAGCGCCACGCCGCGGTAAAACTTAAACTAAAAAGGACCTGGTGACATTATTTAATGGGACCAGTTCAGAACAGTTCCATTTCAACCTGTGTCTGCAGACAATTATAGGGATCATATCATTATTATATTTCTATCACGGTACATTCCAGTTCATTTCATGTACCGGGCCGAATTTCAACTAACCAGGTCATGTAGCAAAAATCGTATAACATGATATTATGTAAACTTGTATTGTACATTTTTAATAAATTTTGTAAACTTAGAAATAATTACATTATTCATTGAAACTGCGATTAGAGCATTTAGAGCACTGTATCAGTAGCTGGATTTTGATAGCTATGTTTATGTCCTTGTGTGGCATTAAGAGCCTCGGATTCAGTCCTGGTTGAGTTTAATAGCGGACGAATTGTACCTGGATAGATACGTTTTAGAACTTGTTATGGAGTAGGTGTTTACTACAGGTCAAGAAGACAGTACAAATACAGAATATATGAGGCAAAACAGGGCTGTACGCCAAAACAATTATCCCCTTCAAATGAAATTCCTGGCTATGTACAAGTAAGGCATTTTTATTCGTAGTTTCCATAAAAGTGACTTGCGGATTTTAGCCGCAGAAGCGAGGAAAGGAATCAAAAGAATATTGACGTCTGTCAAGATAAAAAAAAATCATGAGGTTTTCTCAGGGCATAATACTGCTGTGAATTGTGCATGTACATAACTCTAAAAATTTAAATTAACGTCACTTACATTTTACGACTAAAATTTAAATTTCAAATGTGTTCAACTTTGTTCTATTATTTTGGTTGCCTATGCTTGTTTTAAGTTGTAGAATGTTTCCACAAGGGTAGGAAACCTTACTAGGTTTGAAAATTTCTGCATGGTGATGTAAACCCACCAAATGTTGTCCCAACTATTGTGCCACAAATGGGGGGGGGGATGTGTAGATTGTAGAAACAGAGATCGAAAAAAACAAATATAAAGAGATATAGAGATCTGAGATATACATAGAAACAGAAAAATTCAAGATATGCAGGAGATAAAAGAGAATTATTCAAGCAGAGAAAAAAATAGAAATGTAGATACAGTGATACAAAGGAACAGAGATTTATATCTCAACAAATCAAAGTAATGAATCGGCGAAAGGTAGAATCGGCGAAAGGAAGAATCGTCGAAAGGTACAGTTCGGATCGTATTACATAAAAAACTAAAGATTAAAAATCTGTCATCCAAATATTTCACTGAAAATTAAAGTGAAAGATTCTCTTTAAAATATGTCTTTAATCTGTTTCTTCTCCAATAGTTTTATAGTTAAGTTTAGTTGAGTGTGGTTTGAATTCTATTTAAATGTCGTGATTTTGTTTAAATTATGTGATTTTATTTAAATGCCGTGATTTTGTTTCAATTATGTGATTTGATATGATTTGGTTTAAATGTTTCAATTTGGTTTTCATTTTGTTTTGTCTCGTTAATTTGGGTTTCATTTGGTTTGGTTTAGTGTGGTTTGATTTGGACCGATTGGTTTATTCTAAATTTGGTTTGGTCTTGTTAATTTTGATTTGATTTGGTTTGATTTGATTTGGTTTGATTTGATTTGGTTTGATTTTATCTTGTTTATTTTGGTTTGATTTGATTTTGCATTGGTTGGTTTAGTTTTATTTGGTCTAATTTGGTTTAAATGGTCTAAATGGTTTGATTTTGTATGATTTTTTTAAAAATTCGGTTTGATTTGATTTTGGTTGATTTGGCTTAATTTGGTTTATTTGGTTAGATTTTGATTTGGTTTGATTTGGTTTAATTTGGTTTAATTTGGTTAGATTTTAATTTTGCTTGATTTGGTTTGATTTGGTTTGATTTGGTTTAATTTGGTTTAATTTGGTTAGATTTCGATTTTGTTTGATTTGATTTAATTTGGTTGGATTTTAAATTTTGCTTGATTTGGTTTAATTTGGTTAGATTTTGATTTTGTTTGATTTTAGTTGATTTTATTTAATTTGGTTTAATTTGGTTAGATTTTGATTTTGTTTGATGTTGTTTAATTTGGTTTGGTTTGGTTTAATTCGGTTTGATTTTGACTTTGTTTAATTAGGTTATATTTTGGTTCGATTTTTTTTCGTTTTTGTTAATCTTGGCTTATAGCTTAATTTGAGTAATTTTGGTTTGCTTGTCCTTGGTTTAGTTCGGTTTGGTTTAATTTTTTGTTTGTTTTGATTAGGCTGGGGTTTACCGTGTAACAGTTTAATAAGAATGCTATACAATGATTCTGATGAAATACCATTATATCTACATTTTATCCTGAGAAATAATCAATTGCCGCCATTGTAACTGATTTCTCATAGGTGACAAGTATAGACAACGGATCGGCAGTATACACTATACAGTGGTACCCACAACGGATGAGACTTCAATAGATCTTTATCTTGGAATTTATTTATTCAGTCATCAGCCAACTTTAACTTGTTGGATTCTTGAAACAATAACCACAAAATTTTCCAAGTCCTAGCATTTCAAAAATGTGGTCTGCCTTTTTTTGTGCTGTCAATATTAGCAGTCAATATCTCAGTTCATACTAGTATTTCAGTTCATACTAGTATCTCGAGCGAGAAACACCTTGTGAACCAGCTCCGGCTTTGTAGTGATAGTGTGTACACTGTACTGCAAATCTCAGCAAATTAAGTAAGTACACTTGTACTTATAAACAATCCCCTCATACAAAACCTTATTATTCTTCTCTTTTTTTTTCCCCTTTCCTTCCTTATTTTCTTCTCTTTATTGACGGGAAAGTATGGCGGGGAAGCATGGTAACAAAAAAAAAGATCCCCCTAAAGATGGGGTTTCTCAACCCTCTATTCTTCGTTTTCTGACCCCTGCTCTAGGAATTTTAAGTGCCACCAGTGCAACGCCAGAAGAAACCAACAATACCAGGACACCCAACGAAATTATTACGANAGACAACACGCACCGTGTTTGTAGTATCTACAGTAACACTCCTGAAAAGTATGCTATCTTTCAATAAATAATTTAGTTTTTTCCTCACGAACTGCTTCATTATAAATATTTGAATATAAACTTACAAATAATTCAGAAATGGAAAAAAACAGAAAAAAAAAGTATCTTTTAAAATCGTTTCCGACGTTATTGATTTATTTATTTATAATTGTATGTACATAATAACTCGTTAAAAAAAAAATCTTGTGATAAATTCATATTTTCAACAATCTTGTAAACCATATAAACAATGATACTCAAATAAATATCTAGATTTTAAAAAAATATTAGCAGACATATTAAGAATTTTGTTCAGATTTCAGTTTTGTTATGTAAAGTAAGCCCCAAAATGTCGAAATTAGAACGAAATTCTTCATATCTCCGATAATAATGAAAGCACAAAAAAAGGCAGACCACATTTTGGAAATGTCAGGACCAGGGGTGTTTTGTTATTACTATTTCTAAAATTTTACTCCTAAAATTAGGTTGTCAACCAAATGCAACAAATTTTATCAAAAATTAAAGACGACTTGTACGCCTTCTTGCTACTGTCATGTTTCGTGGAACACCCTGTATATTCGTTTATAATTCGTTATCTTAATATTCTTAGAAATTTAGAAAGCACAACAAAATGCATTTCAAAAATGGCAAGACTTGGGACATTTAGTAATTCATGAATTTACGCCATTGCCATGTTTCTTGGGACACCCTGTAAATTAACACTATCCCTAGCTATGACCTAACTCCCTATCTTTCTTAACCCTGTGCAGGTGTAAGGGGCAGCACTGACACCTGTCTCAAGGGGGGGGGGGACTTGAAACAACTGATCAAATTCTCAAATAGATTGATTGAAATCGAGTTTCTACCCCCCAATACCTTTATTTAAAACAATCATGTGTATTATCGTAAAACAGGGTTATTTACATGGAATGAGATTTTAAAGACGACCTCAAGCTATTTATATTTAACGAAGTTAAGAATATTTCTAAAATCTATAACTTTTAATAATACATGATTTAACAAAAAACTACAGGAACCAACAGCGTAAAAAAATAGTAAACATATTCTTCGCAGTCGTCTCTGAAGTCTCGTCAGTATCTTTATATCTATAGCTATATATAAATTTGTCTTTTCTGTCTGTTTGTTTGTCTGTCTGTCTTTCTGTTTGTTTGTATCCAATAAACGTCAAAACGGCTGAACCGATCGGGCCCAATTTTTTTGTGGGACATCACGTGACCACAGGGAAGGTTTATGAATGATAAAATAAAAAAATGTGCTTTAAAGGTTTTTAATTTAGTAAAAAAAAATTTAAATTCTTGAAAATCCGCGAATTTTTTTTAAAAATCCGCAAATTTTTTTTTAAAAATCCGCAAAATTGTTTTCTTCTTTGTTTTGAAATGTAAACAAAAAGAGCATGTTCACAATTTAAATAGAAGATGGGCGCGAAGCGCCCTAAAAGCCTAGAAAGAAGGCCGCGAAGCGCCTTGAATTTCTAGTATATATAAATTTGGCTTGCCTGGACATCACGTGACCACAGGGAAGGTTTATTAATGATAAAAATTAAAAATATGTGTTTTAAAGGTTTTTAATTTTGTAAAAAAAATTAAATTCTTAAAAATCCGCGAATTTTTTTGTTTGTTTTAAAATATAAACAAAAGAAATTGTTCACAATTTAAATAGAAGATGGGCGCAAAGCGCCCTAAAAGCCTAGTTATTATATATTGTATTATTATTTGTACTTTGCTTGTCTGGCTGTCTGTTTGTATCCAATATTCGTCGAAACGGCTCAACCGATCAGGCCCAAATTTTGTATGGGATATCTCATGGCCCCTGGGAAGGTTTATAAATGATTGATTTTTTAAAAATTTGCCTCTAACAAAATTAAATTTTTATAAAATTTTAAAAACCACAAAATTTCGCGAAATTTTTTGTTTGTTTTTGTTTTAAAAAGTATACAAAGAGAAATGTTCACAATTAAAAATTAAGATGGGTGCGATGCGCCCTAAAAGCCTAGTAGCCTAGTATAATATAACTAGCATGGGGAACCCAGCCCTGCCTAGGTAACTAAAAGTTAATCTCACCGTTTACCCGAACTTGAACGACTTTACCGGGAAACTAAATTTTGCTAGAATCTCAAAACCAATCTAAGAACATTCCCGTGGGTTTCTCGAGTTACCTAATCAAAATTTGAGGCAAATCGGTCCAGGGGTTCCTGAGTTATGCTCAGACAAACAAACAGACAAACAGAGTTTGTAACTTTATATATATAGTTATATGTATTAAGGGAGCTGAGGCTAACTATTTTGTACATTTAAAAGTATTTGATCCTAAACTATTTTAATCTCTCTAATTATCCCGTCAGTGGAGACAATACCTATAATTAGTGCTAAGTACTTGTAATTAATTGAGTAAGTATTAATTTTAATCAGCTCTGCAAAATGTTGGTGGGAAAATTAAAATACGAACCAGTGTTTAAATAAGATAGGACAAACTTCAGTGTTTAAATAAGATAGGACAAGGGAAATTCATTGTTTAAGTGAGATAAGACAAGGGAAATTCAGTGTTTAAAGAAGATATGACAAAAACACAATGTTTAAATGAGATAGGACAAGAGAAATTCAGTGTTTAAATGAGATGGGACGAAATTTAGTGTTTAAATGAGATAGGACAAGGGAAATTCAGTGTTTAAATGAGATAGGACAAGAGAAATTCAGTTTTTAAATGAGATAGGACAATGGAAATTCAGTGTTTAAATGAGATTGGACAAACTTCAGTGTTTAAACAAGATAGAACAAGGGAAATTCAGTGTTTAAATGAGATAGGACATGGTAAATTTAGCCTGACGTCAACAATTTTCTTCATTTTGAATCTAGTGTGGGATTTTTTACTCATAAAACGTTGGGCTGTTATCTTTATTTAACTGAAGAATTCATTATTTTAATTATTTATATCTCCGGACTGTTGTGTTGAGTGTCATAAATCTTAAATAATTGATCTCGATATCCAATGTGGGCACTTTTATAGTTGATGATATTACAGTCATCTATATAAATATATTTGATCAAGAGAATCACAATATAAAGGTTACGACTGATGGAACCGGATTTAATGAATTTGTTCTATAGATATTAGATGTTAACTCAACATCAGCATTATACAGATAAGCAGTTGATTCAGCAGTAGGTTGTTTAATGACCTATAAATCAAATTCAAACAAAATTGGTTTCTGTTAAAGATTGGATTGACTGCACACCGAAAAATTGTTTGCATCTTTGGTTAGGTTTAATGCATCATGTGTTTAACCAAAGAGGTTTAAAATATTAATTAAAATCCACCAAACTGTCTCCCTCTGTAGACACACCACACACGCACACATGCTGTTTCTTTCTCATGCATTTTAACGGAATTTAATAATTGTAAAGCTGTTCCAAAAATGAGTAAAGCATTATTTCATTTTTGAAAAAGTTTAGGGACCCATTTTCTGATGATTCACAAATTTAGGTCTAAATAAACTTTATGTAATTCTTCTTGTAGGTGATTACTGAGATCAATTGAAACCTAAAACTTATGCACTATTTTCGACAGCAGGTTATATTGTAAGCAAGTACTGTACACGACTAATCAGCTGACATCTGTTTTCATGGATATTTAAGAATTCTTTTGCTATGAAATACAAAATCTTTAAAAGTAGACTAACCTCATAGATTTTATGTTTTATTTTAAAAGTTTAAGTATTTCTCTAAAAGTTGTTATATGCAACAATTGGCCGTTAGATGGCAGTCAACAAACCTTTCAAGGAACTGTAGCATGGTGTGCTGGGACACTATAGGCCGAGGGGAGGAAGGCCAACCACAACAATTTCTCGTCCGAGCCACATTCTCCTAATTTTCTCGACCGAGCCACCTCGCAATCCTCTTCCTTTCAATATTATTTTTTTTAAGTGTCTAATCCTTCAAGATAAAACTATTTTTAAAGAATCAAGCCACGTTAGGGCATAAATGAAATATCAAATATTTGTAAATATAAAAAAAAACGTTTCAATTGAATTAAAGATTTCAAGTTTAATGTCTTTAAAAATGTTCACCTTATTTACGCGCATTTCCAGATACTCCTGGTATAGAATGCCGCAAATAATTCCAAGTTTATAGAACTTCAATCTTTTTTGTTAACATAGTGAAAACCATAGAATTTTTCCGGGTGGTTCCATGTGGAAAATTATAGGCAGAGGTAGCCAAATATTTTGTTATTTATTTTATATCATGAAGGTTAGCCATTACGGAGGCAGAGGAGATTTAAGTTTTACCTAAATAAAGTTTGACATCATTCTCATGGGTTTGAAGATTCCAACATAATATAATCATTGCAATACTTTAGTCCATCCATATTTAAAGCACTAACGTGGCCAGATTTTTTAAACATAGTTTTATCTTCAAGAATTGGAAACTTTTTAACACAAAATAATCGAAGGACGAGGATTCCGAGGTAGCTCGGACGAGAAAATGAGGAGATTGTGGCTCGGACGAGAAATTGTTGTGTCTGGACTTCCTCCCCTCAGAGGCCTGCTTAGCCTATCCAGATAGAGTTTATGAGCAGTCTGTGGGTAATTCAATTGACAAGGAAAACACCATTTTACAAAATGTGTTTTAAAGGTTTTTAATTCGTAAAAAAATTTAAATTCTTGAAAATCTGCGAATTTTTTTTTTAAATCTGCAAAAATTTTTCTTCTTTGTTTTAAAATGTAAAATGGCGTAGGTCCGATATTGCAGTAGGTCGGAAAGTTAGTAGGTCAGAAGTTCAGTAGGGGGGATGTTGCGTATAGAAGATGTAACATTACCAAAAAGAACATGTTCACAATTTAAATAGAAGATGGGCGCGAAGCGCCCTAAAAGCCTAGTATTTGTAAATTTGCCTTAAAAAAATAATTTAGAATTTTAAACCCCCCCAAAAAAATCAAATAACAAAATTATATTCTACATGAGTACTTAGAAATGCATTCGAAGTAACCCTGTATTTAGTTTAATTATAATGGGACATATTGCAGTTCGCAACCAAAAGTAAAAACTTTTATACTTTTCAAATTATTATTGAAATGGTTGGAGAGAAATACTAAGCTACACGTGGATGCATTTTTGTGTAAACCCTAATAGGACTATTATTCATGGTTCGTAAAATTTCTATAGTATGAGTATAAAGTACTGGATGTCCCAATAAACATGGGAATTGAGAGACTACTTGAATATCGTCTCTGATTGCTTGATTGATAAATGACATAAAGTGCATCAAAAAGATTGAATGTCGTCTGAGAAAAAATCGAACGGTGGACTAACGAAATGAATTGTTCAGAAAAATGAAATATGATAGTTTTTTTTTAAAACGGACAAAAAACAAGACAAAACGACTCAAGAACGTTCGAACAATCTTTATCGTTCATGAATGATTTTTTACTGAACCAACGATTTTTTCCAACACGATTTTTAAAAACGATTTTTTTAAAAGCTAAGTACTAACGATTTAAAAAAAACTTTTGAAAAAAACGATTGTTTCTAAATGAACGATTTTTGAACAAACTTTTAAAAAGCAATAACTTTTTCTGAAACTAACGATTTTTTCGAAAAAAAGATAGTTTTTTTGAACAAACGTTTTTTTCTGAGAACGATTTTATTTAACGATCGTTCAAACAAAATAGATAAAAAAATTTACCCTGGTTGCACCCAAATCTCTGTAGAGAGCCCGTTCCTTCCATAAACTACATTTGGCGACAACTTGACGTCCCCTATATTGGTCGTCAAATGTACGGAGAATTATCTATCTATCAGATACGAATTTAGCATGAGACATTTAGCGGCCAACATTTCGTCCCCCAAAGTACGTGAAATACACAATCACTTTCTATGGAGAAAACAGATATTGTATATTTGAAGAATTTTATTGAATAAACCTGAACCTAAAGTAAACAAGGTTTAAGTAAACAGTACTGCATTCAAGTATTCAAGTATTAAAGCAGTCAGACAGTCAAGCAGTCCAGCAGTCAGGCCGTATACTGAACTCGAAACAAAAGCACTTGAAAAAATATATGCATGGGACAGTACATCTAGGCAGATTCAATAATCTTGGAATAATTTATATGCATGGGACAGTACATCCAGGCAGATTCAATAATCTTGAAATAATATATGTATGGGACAGTACATCCAGGTACATTCAATAATCTTGAAATAATATATACATGGAACAGTACATCCAGGCAGATTCAATAATCTTGGAATAATATATGCATGGGACAGTACATCCAGGTTAGATTCAATAATCTTGGAATAATATATGTATGGGACAGTACATCCAGGTAGATTCAATAATCTTGAAATAAAATATGTATGGGACAGTACATCCAGGTAGATTCAATAATCTTGGAATAATATATGGGCAGTATATCCAGGTAGATTCAATAATCTTAAAATAATAAATGTATGGGACAGTACATCCAGGTAGATTCAATAATCTTAAAATAATATATGGACAGTACATCCAGGCAGATTCAATAATCTTGAAATAATATATGTATGGGACAGTACATCCAGGTAGATTCAATAATCTTGAAATAATATATGGACAGTACATACAGGCAGATTCAATAATCTTAAAATAATATATGTATGGGACAGTACATCCAGGCAGATTCAATTCAACAATCTTGAAATAATATATGCATGGGACAGTACATACAGGCAGATTCAATAATCTTGAAATAATATATGTATGGGACAGTACATCCAGACAGATTCAATAATCTTGAAATAATATATGCATCTTGAAATATCACAAAGTCTAATGATTATTGGTTAATGAGTGATTTTAAGATGGATTTAGTATAATGAGTCAGTAATTGAATCATCATTAGACTGTGATATTTCAAGATGCAATACTCAGTCAAATTTGTCAAAAATTTAAATGTAAATGTTTAAAAATTCAACACACAAAATATTAATCTTAACTAGAGTTGAAAAAATGGTTTGAGTTGTGCTTTTTTTGCGTGACGCGGCTGGATTTTTTAAAATAACACTGTAAAGGCCCTTAATATACCATTTAAAAAAGTAGTTTTGCCCGGAAGAGTCAAATGTGGTGGTACAGAAGGGGAAATAGTGGTGGCTCATGGCTGCCGGAAGAGAAAAAAGCTAATATGTGATACAGAAGGGGAAATAGTGGTGGTTCATGGCTGCCGGAAGAGAAAAAGCTAATATGTCATACAGAAGGGGAAATAGTGGTGGCTCATGGCTACCAGAAGAGAAAAAGCTAATATGTGATACAGAAGGGGAAATAGTGGTGGTTCATGGCTGCCGGAAGAGAAAAAGCTAATATGTGATACAGAAGGGGAAATAGTGGTGGTTCATGGCTGCCGGAAGAGAAAAAGCTAATATGTGATACAGAAGGGGAAATAGTGGTGGCTCATGGCTACCAGAAGAGAAAAAAGCTAATATGTGATACAGAAGGGGAAATAGTGGTGGTTCATGGCTGCCGGAAGAGAAAAAGCTAATATGTGGTACAGAAGGGGAAATAGTGGTGGCTCATGGCTGCAGGAAGAGAAAAAAGCTAATATGGGGTACGGAAGGGGAAATAGTAGTGGCTCATGGCCACCTGCCTTCCCACGCTCGTTCGCGGTGGGTTTAAGGAAAATTTTATTGACTTCTTCTTGGGGAGGGGGGCATTGTTTCAACTTCATTGATTTTAATAATTTTTCACTATATATATATCTGCTGATCTTTAAACCTCACACTAATTTCTCGATTAATATTCAGCTGATCTTGGTTTTCTGGTTAAAAACTGATCATCTTGATTAATTATCAGCTAATTATCGGCTTATCTCGGCTCATCGATTTTTAATGCCTTCTTTCTGGTAAAAAAAAATACTTTTTATACTTAGGACTTTATTTCAATCAAAGATGAGAACACATACAATAGTAATTTAAAGTCTGATGTACAAATGTACATTGTATGTACAATTAACACTGTACATCGTACAATAATTATAAATGGGAAAAATCACGATTTCAGAAATCTTAAGTACAAAAATTTGGTCAAAAACAAAATATTTAATTGTTGTTATTTGTAAATAGGCAAAGCACCTGTAAATGTAAAAGTTATATAAAATAAGAATGAGCAAAGACACAAGTGATAAAAATCAATTTTTGGCAGAAAAATACTGATCATCAATATTTTTCGTATAATATTTAACAGTATTCAAAATACATATAATTTACCATATTGATTTTGGTTACTTCTAACAAGGTTACGAAGATAATAAGTTAAATTTCGTTCTTAAAATTCCGGTAATAGTGTATAAATTTAGAGAACTTAAAAATTGCGTTTGTCCCTTGTAAAATGGAACAGGTGAAAGCAGAAAATAATTATTTTTGCGTAAATAAGCGTAGTACACAAGTTTCCATTTTACAAGTTCATCAAAGAAATTATATCGTTTTATTTTGATTTTGCATCTTTTTTTAAAGCTCACGCACCAATGCACACATCGATTTTTTATTATCTCCCGTCTTTTTCCTTAACAATTCTTATATTATTATTCTCTTTTTATTCTTCTGCTTCTTTGGCCTCTTCTACTTCTTCAACTTCTGCCCCTGCTTCCTCAGCAAGAATATAAAACCTGAAATATATATCAATTTGTAGAATTATACTTTTTACAATCATAGTTTGTAAAAATGTAAGGTTTTCACCCGGAAAATCCCCCCCCCCCAATTTTTTATTGTTAAGATATTCACAAATAAATTCCCCTGTTTTGACTTTTGGCACTTACTTGCTAGCAAGCTTTCCCTTCATATCCTCCATAGCAGCTTCAGCAGCTTCAGAATACATTTCAGCTGCTGCTCCCGGGTCCCTGAATATTTATAGTTCATTTAGACATAGCAGCTTTAGAATACAGTTCAGCTGCTGCTCCAGGGTCCCTGAATATTGGTTAATAGTTCTTTTAGATTTAGCAGCTTTAGAATTTAGTTCAGCTGCAGATCCTGGATCCCTGAATATTGTTTTTGATTTAGATTCAGCGTTTTCAGCTGCTTTTGAGTTCAGCTGCTTAAATTAAAAACTTCAAGCTGCAGTATGAAACTTGCGAATAGTTCATTTAGATTTAGCAGCTTCAGAACACAGTCAGCTGCTACTCCTAGATCCCTGAATATCATTTAATTATTAATTTAGATTCAGCAGCCTCAGAATTTAGTTCAGCTGCAGCTCCTGGATCCCTGAATATTGTTTTTCAGCGTATTCAGCTCCTTTTGAGTTCGGCTGCTTCAATTGAAAGCTCAAGCTGCAGTATGGTATTATTAGTTTGCTTAGAACAATATTCAAGGATATCGTTGCTAATTTATCGCGAACCCCATATCCTTGACAACATTTATATCAGCAAACCATGTCAAATTAGACTGTCAGCGTGTCCTCCTTCAACTCCCCATACATGAAATGAATAGCACTTAGTCATGTCTGGAGAAAGGTCTTATAGCTGGTAGACAGTATGGTTCTATTTTTGTTCTGATTTTGGTACTTTCACCAGATTTTATATGGCATTATATAAACCAGTTGATAATTAAGGATAAGATTCGTTTAAAGGGAGTGTTCGCGAAAAATGAAAGGGGGTATAGGCTTAATGCGATAAAAAAGCGCTTTTGATCGCTACTAATCTTACTTCTATCTGTTGCGTCTATAAGGAGAAAATTGTTAAAAACGACTAATACCGAAGAACGTAGTGTCCTTACAAATTCAGAAAGATGCAACATTCAACTCGGATCGTAAACAAATCAATTTAATATCAAACAAATCATTGAAATATTAAAATCTTTCGACATCGATTATTTTTCGACGCATTCGAATATAGTTAATGTTTCATAATATTTGTTATTTGTTTATATGCAATGCATTTAAAACGACGTTTTTTTCCGCTAGGTGTCTCTGCCACGTGAAATCATTCAAACCATCGAGAGCAGAGACACCTGGCGGCCAACTATTTCGGCGTTTTAAGTGCATAACAAATAAAAAATATTATGAAATATTAACTATACAGAAATGCATCGAAAAATAATCGATGACTGTAGGTTGTAATATCTGAATGATTTGTTTGAAATTAAATGGATTTTTTTACGATCCGAGTCATGTGTTGCAACTTTCTCAATTTGTATGGACGTTACGTTCTTCAGTATAAGTCGTTTTTAACAATTTTCTCCTTACAGACGCAACAGATAGAAGTAAGATTAGTGGCGATCAAAAGCGCTTTTTTATCGCATTAAGCTTATACCCCCTTTCATTTTTCGCGAACACTCCCTTTAAAGAAGAAACTAAACTACTACAAAATGTCCCAAAAGTTAAGTTAATATTAAGATGTTATACCTCTCTACTCCTTCCGCCCCTTTCAGGAGGAGCTCCGCCAATCTAGCCTGGATTAGATAAGGTTGCTCCGCCCCATTATTCAGTGCAACTTTAAACCATTTAACTGCCTCCGCCGCACTTGCCTAAAATAAATAATTAAGGTCGATTCCTGAATTTTCTTTTGATTTGAGAAGATTTAAAGGGTTTTACAATTTCCATAATGCTAACAGGACTGTTTTTTTTTAATGATAATTTAATATACCATTATTAGTACTTAAAGAAACTTTATATGCTTTCCCGATGCAGTACATCCCCTTTTTCGATGCAGTAGATTCCCTTTCCCGATGCAGTACATCCCCATTTCCCGATGCAGTACATCCCCTTTCCCGATGCGGTACATCCCCTTTCTCGGTGCAGTACATCCCCTTTCTCGGTGCAGTACATCCCCTTTCTTTGAAAATCTTGCAAATTCACAAGATTTCAGTCAATAAATCATAAAAGCATAAAACTTCCCCCCCAAAAAAAGAAGGAAATACACAAAAATTATCACAGTAAAAAAGAGAATAAAAGTTTACCTGTCTATCGGAGCCTAGGTTTAGCCCTGAATCATATGCTTTAGCCAGGTATAAAGCTGACCCAGGGTCTCCCATCCTAGCAGCCTGGGTCATATAATCCAAACCAATATCTTGAATCTGAACAATATATACTTGCTCAAAAAAAAATGTAGACAGTAAACGTAATTTTATGTGAACGGTTAGAGTTACATGAAATGTCCGATTCAGAACGGTACCCTTTAAACTTTAATCTGAGCAATTAGAAAGATATTATCGCATTTAAACCTACTAAAAACCTATGTCGACCACCGTGGCCGATTGAGTCTATTAATTAAGGCAAGTCTAACGAGTCAAATTTTTAAAAATAATCTATATAATGTTATAATAAAGCTCTTCAGCTAGTAAATAATAATTATCTACAACTACTTTACAGGGAAGTTAAGAGAATTTTACTTTACCACGGGTTCCCGAGACCTAATTTTCGAGGGCACCTGTGGTTAAGTCGAATGTTTGATTTCCCGAAAAAGTTTTTCGTCTTTTGGGATGAAAATGCGCGAATTTCCTCCCGAAAACTTCACAGAACGGGTGGTTATTTTACATAACTGTCCCAAGGGACGTTAAGTAACCTAACCTCCCTCTGTTAAAGTAATCATAGGTCAATAATGTTGGTCAAAAGACGGTAATAAAATTTATACAAACCTCTCCTTCAACATATTCTGATAGATCCACAGAGTCCAGACCCGACAGAATATCATTAGGGAGTCCAGTATACAGCTGGGATACAGCTATAACAGCTGAATATACAGATATTAGATATAGTACAGTATACAGCTGGGATACAGCTATAACAGCTGATTATAAAGATATTAGATATAGTCCAGTATACAGCTGGGATACAGCTATAACAGCTGAATATACAGATATTAGATATAGTCCAGTATACAACTGAGATACAGCTATAACAGCTTAATATATAGATATTAGATATAGTCCAGTATACAACTGGGATACAGCTATAACAGCTGAATATACAGATATTAGATATAGTCCAGTATACAGCTATAACAGCTTAATATATAGATATTAGATATAGTCCAGTATACAACTGGGATACAGCTATAACAGCTGAATATACAGATATTAGATATAGTCCAGTATACAGCTGGGATACAGCTATAGCAGCTGAATATATAGATATTACATAAAGTCCAGTATACAACTGGGATACAGCTGTAACCATTGAATATACATATATTAGGGAGTCCAGTATACAGCTGGGATACAAATATAACGTCTGAATATACAGATATTAGGGAGTCCAGTAAACAGCTGGGATACAGCTATAACAGCTGAATATACAGATATTAGATACAGTCCAGCTGGGATATAAATACAACAGCTGAATATACAGGTTTCAATAACATATAAATAAATGTAACTGAATGAAGGAATAATGAAATAATTGACGAATGAATCCAAAATAACGCATAAAATACTTAAATTAAATAAAGTTTCATAGTGAAGACTTTAGAAGAGGAAAAATGCATGTTTCTTTATATGAATCACTACAGAGCTGAACACTTTAGAATGGTGGATATCGAGGTTATTGCTTGATATCCCCTCTTTCTAAATATCGAGACTAACCTAATTTTGTACTTGTATCCTGAAAAGTGTATAAAATTCAACCAATCATAGTCGCGTATTTGAAGCCGATAAATTTAAATTTAAAACGCGCCATTTAAGATTATATACAGAAACGGGAGGGACGCTCTAATTTAGAAAAACCGGTTTTTGATTTTTCTCCGCTATATTAAAAAAAGAACGGTTTAAGAAGAAAATCAAAAGTGTGTCCATTGGACACTTAGATTCAGTAATCGGGATTAGGGATATTTCATTCTAAAGTTTTCAGCTCTGATAAAGTTAGAACAATGAGAAAGATAATTAAATAAACGGAATGAATTATGTATACCTGCCATATTCCCGCAATCAGCAGATGCTTTAAGATGAAAGATTGCTGACTGTACATCTAATTCCGCTTCATCAAACCTTCAATATTCATAAATATCAAATAGATTATCAAGTGGCAATGTGTACACTCTCAGTTTAGCTGTATCTACGTATCTACGTCATAAGTGTCAATTAAGTGTTATGTGTCTGACAAAATTATAAATTATAGTGATAATTTTAGACTAAAGTGCTATCTGTTAGTGAAATCAATGCAATTTTATGTGTTCTTTATTTTCTGTTTTTACATTTTTTCATTTAAAGTTCCCTTGACTAAATACAGGGGTTGAAACTGATATTGTAAATAACCATATAACAATTTGGTTAAGCCTTTTCTGGATAAGAAATTAATCAAGGTAATAGTTTTATGGTGGGGGGGGGGATAATAGAAATTTTCGAATGAGGTTGACGGGGGTGGGGGGGATTTAAGAATTTAAATCTCCTACCTGCCGGACTCATGATACTTGGCCAGATCCAGATGGATTTGTCCAAGAATAGATTCAGCTCCTTCTATCTTCTCCTGGTTCATTTCAGCACTATAATATGGGAACAAATATAAGCCTGAATATATTGAAGCCTCATTAAACCCGCTACAAAATGAGAAATTCTTTTCAGAACAATGGTTATTGGTTATCATGACAAACAGTGCAAACATTTTCTACTTTAATTTAACAGTCAATATTTTGATTTAGTTTAATTTAACATTTAACATTAATTAACAAAAATTCGTTATACGTGGCAAATAACATGTTAAATATTTCTACCTAACACAGCTGGGCCTAGATTGTTGATCAAAATTGGCTCTAAGTCTATCTCCGTGGGCTCCATCCCACTCCTTTAAAATAAAAAAATCAAGAAAAATAATTTACATTAAAATCTTAAAATTTAATATCGAAGAGCTGCAGAGCCACTCTAATTATTAAAAAAATTGAACAAGTATGCAGTTTTGCTACTAATTTATCCAAACATATTTAAGCATTAGAAAATTTTTAAAAATCAATAAATCAAATCGTTAATCTATGTTGTGAATAAAAAAGGAAAAAAAAAATATTCAATCAAAAGCTTAATATTACCTCTAAACATTCGGTGATCATTCTTTGCCTGCGTCTGGGCAAAACAACCCCACTATCTGCAAAATATTTAAACACCTCTTTTTAATACAGAACTATTATTTCATTATCAAGAACTAAAATGACAACCATTTTGAATTAAAATTTACCGGTGGATGTTTCTGTATCCCCCAGCTGTTGAACACGTGGCAAACGCGGGAAATGGTGAAAGTTCACTTGACGCTCCTAAAGTAACATTCAAATTCTTTATTGATAGATAGATATAGATATATATTTCGGTGAATGATAACAAATTAAAAAAAAACTATTGGAAACTTCAAAACAATTCATTAATCAGGACCTATCTGGTCGATAAGGGTTGTTATAAATGATAGGCCCTAAACAAAAACAAATTTGAAAAATTATAAAATCATGACGGAAAAAAAGCAAAGGAAAGATAGGCTAGGAGAAAATAAGAAAATAAGAAAATGAGTGGTGATATCTGTATATCACATAAAAGGGGTGAGGATTGGAAGCAGTGCTTAGGATCTGGATCCGGATCCGTTGGATCCGCAAGATTTTGGCTTTCTAGATCAGGATCCAAGGGGTAAAATATCAACCAAAAACTACAAAAAAAAACTTTTTTACTCCTAAAACCCAACTCTGAACTTTTGAAAAAAAGAGATTGTAAAAATTTCCTCATTTCTGAATAGTTCATCAAGATTTAGGATGAAAAAAGCGAAAAAAAATAAAACAAAAAATTTGAAAATTATTTTTTGTTAAAAAAATTCAGTAAATCTTAAAGAAATGACCTGGATCCGGATCCATTTTTTTCAGTGCGGATCCAGGATCTGGATCCGGATCCGCAGCAAAATTAAATGGATCCTAAGCACTGATTGGAAGAGCATTCAACAAAGCTCTGTATAGAAGAAAGTGTACATGTTGTCTTAGGAATTTTAGAAGAGATAGGATAATAGATTAAAAGTGATGAAAAATGAGTGAAATGTATTATTATACCTTGACTTCACTGATGTCACTCTCCGCGTTATCCTCATACTCCTACAATAAAATTTCAGTTAAATTTTATTAAACTTATATATGTTTCCAAGAAACGATTGTTTTAAAAAGATTTTAGAGCAAATATGTTTGTTTAACAAATGGTTGTATTATATTTTTATCAAAAAAAATAATGTACAGGGTGAGTCAAAAAAGGGAGATTAGCGGCGCCTGGTGCAATAGTGTACCTTTTTTGTGCAACTCTTCTGTATGGTGTTTTTTTATAATTTTTTGAAAATTTTTAATTTTTGTTTGGTACTCTAATGGCCCAATAAAAAATCCTCAACCTTTTTTTCTCTCAAAATCAAAAGTTTATGTGTATATAAATTATTTTTATCGAAATCTAGAATCTTATTAAGATTGAATCACAGAAAATTGGCAAACTTGTAATAAGAAAATTAGCAATTTTTAAGGAAAAGTTATTTGTATTCTCTAGTTCTTTTCTCTAAGTATTGAAAAACAACTTTTCTTAAAAACGATTTTAAAAAAAAATTGTTTCATCTTCTTCAGTCTCCATATTTACAAGATAATTACCTCATCTTCTTCAGTCTCCATATTGAAGTGAACAGAGTTACCCTCGCACTAAAATATTCGTTAAAGGTAATAAAATCAGACTAAATAAATGATTTCATGATGTGCTTGTTGGAAAAAACAGTGTTGTCAATAATTCTTGACAACAACATTTGATAATTTGAGAATTAATGCTTTTTACATTTAGGTCATTCGAGGTCGTAAGAGGTCATTAGAATGTTAAACACTGTATTTGTTGCTACTACTGTATTCCCTGGGTTCCAAGCTTTCGTTTGATGTGCATAAAGCCATAGTTAAAACATTTTCATTTTTGGAGGTCATTTAGGTCATTAGAGGTCAGCAGAACGTCAAACACTGGATTCGTTGCTGCAACTGTATTCCTGGGGTTAGTAGCTTTCGTTTGATATGCATTAGGCCATAGTTGAAATATTTTCTATTTGTGGAGGTCATTAGAGGTCATCAGAGGTCATTAAAGTTCAATTTTATTTTATTTTAGCAATTTCGAACCCTAATAAGACGTGCACCCAAAAAATTGGAAGATTAAACCAAAAATGAAGGCAGGCCCTTCCCCCCCTACATCAAACATGCCANTTTTTTTTTTTTTTTTTTTTTTTTTTCTTGAGTAATAGCTTTGTTGTCGACTAAACAGTTTTAAAGATTAACCATGTGCAATAAAAATAAAAATAAAATATGCAACAAAATTTTATTTCTAACATTTCATTAAAAAATTACATTGTTGCATTCATCAGCTAAAACGATAATAAAAAAATACAAACTTGAATTGTCCACGTTCTGTAAGAATAGAAATAGAATGTTTGCACTGACAGTGACTAACCTCTGAATGGTTCCTTGATGAATTATGGCTGAAGTCTGAGAGTAAAGAAATGGATCTAAATAAAGGTATTGTTCGATTCCAATCTTTCTTTAAATTTAGAATTAAAAATCAATTAAAGAAAATAACCAAGATTTTGAATTTCGGGAGGTTTAAACTTTTATATTTCAAACAGAATTATTCTTTACGGAATCAGTTAATCAGTTAGTTTTCAAATGTACGGCTGAACAGAGGCCAATGTAAAAACAAAATGCGAGTGAGCTTTAATTTTTTGATTAAACACTATAATCTTTAAAATAAAGTTATCTCATTAAAAAATTTCCGATCTCAACGTGCTTTATAAACATTTAACAATTTTGACTAAATAATTGACTGCTTGAATGAATAAGAACTAGGTTAGTTTCATTGACCTGCCAAGACTCTGCCGATCATGATCGATGAACCCACAAGATCCAGATCTCTCACGGAAAAATCTATGATCAAATTAAATAAATTTGTTTATCAAACAATACTTTGAATTTTGTTGCTTTGCTAAAAGATTTACTTCAGGCAGTATTCATTATGCTTTTAGTTGGCACTGAAGTTACTTTATCTGATATTAATGAAAGAAAAAAAACTTACTTTCTGAAATCAGTTTTCTCAAAGTTCGAAGGAGACTCACAAATCATTACATCCTCCAGACGAACATGGGTCTCACTACAAAATTTGGTAAAATAAGAAAATGGTTAAACTCTAAGAATAATTAAAAAAACTCTTTTAAAATACACTATCAAGGATACCAGCTGAGATATTAATTATCTCTTTACTTGAAATATATATACCTGGATACACTATCAGGGATACCAGCTGAGATATTAATTATCTCTTTGCTTGAAATATCAAACTGTGTTAATCCAAGGCTCTCACAGATACTGTTGCACTAAAAACTTTCAAATTAAATTCAATTCGAATACTTGAGCTTCGAGAACATGAACAACCATTTTAATTTTGAACAAATTGTTCAACTTATTTATCAAAAGGAAGATATCGTCGTCTTATAAGGATTGTAAGCGTAATTTCAAGTGATTCTCCATGCAAATATGCCAATGCCTGGTTCACAACGGTACCCTTAAATACCTTCAAGGGTGTCGGACTAATTCTCAAAAATCGACAAAAACGCTTTGTTTGCAAGATATCAATATTCACTCTCTAGAATTGGCTAAAATTACTTTTTTCTTTGAATTTTTTTGGAAACAAATTTTTAAGTAAAAAAATCGGTAACGTCAAGTTACACAATAAATTAGCTGCGTTGACTGTTGATTTCAATGTGTACTCAGAGTGCACCACATTTTACAAGGATTCAAGTTCAGAGTGTACTCAGAGTACACCACATTTTACAAGGATTCAAGTTCAGAGTGTACTCAAGAGTACACCGCATTTTACAAGGAAGTACAATGTGTTCTCAAAGTACACCACATTTGACAAGGATTCAAGTTCAGTGTGTACTCAGAGTACACCACATTTTACAAGGATTCAAGTGGTTTCAAAGATATTTTCAGAAAGAGCACTCTTTACTCGATGATCAGTCAAATGTTTCAAGGGTACTATAGTAAATCGGACATGGCCCTCTTTGCATGGCGAGTCACTTAAAATTCGCAAGTCTCTTTAACTATCTGAGAATAAGAGTTAACCTCCGACAATATTTCCAATATGTCTCGCGGACTCTTTTTTTTTTTAGAGAAATTCTATATTTAGATCATTTCTGAACTAGTTTTATAAAGACAAAAATTTAAAAATTTTTTAAAATCGGCAGTCACATCAGAGAATAAATAATGAAGGAGGGTTGGAATGGGGGGGGGTCTATATTTTACCTTGTGAGAATGAAAGAAGAGCGCCATCCCTCTGGTTCCTAGATTACCATCTCCGTACTGATCTCCTTGTGCAGTATGGATCTGTGGATCAGTATACAGATCACCTACACCCTGCACCAGTATTATTCATTTCAAAAGATTTTAATTAAACAATAATAACCAATATCAATGTAACAACAAGTTTAAATGAACTTTCATCAAGTCATTTTTGATTGGTATGAATATAAAAAACATTTATATAAATGTAGATTAGATTTAGTGAAGTTATGAAAGAAAAATATATTTCCATGTTTTTTACGAAAACGGTGTTTTTAAGCAATCACATTTTACAAATTACTATTCCATAAAAAATGGTTGACCGTTATCAACAGACACATAATACTAAAAATGTTTCAATAGATTTAATTATTCACACACTTAATGGGAGTGTTCGCGAAAAATAAAAGGGGTAAATGCTTAATGCGATAAAAAGGCGCTTTTGATCGCTACTAATCTTACCTCTATCTGTTGCGTCTATAAGGAGAAAATTGATAATGACGTCTCATACCGAAGAGCGTAGCGCCCATACAAATTGAGGAAGTTGGAACATACGACTTAGACCGTAAAAAGATCAAATTAATATCAAACAAATCATTCAGATATTACAACCTATAGTCATCGATTATCTTTCGCCTTATTTGTATATATTTGATATTTCATACTAGTTTTGATTTTGTTTTTTAAAATAATATTTAGTCTACAACTTGTTTTCGAACATTCCTGGAAAATATGAAAATGTCGTCTTCATTACCAAAAATCCTCGAAACAGGAATAAATGTTTTTATAAGTAACTCTCAGATCATAATAATTAAAACATATTATGAAAAATCAACTATATACAAATGTGGCGAAAGATAATCGACGACTTTAGGTTGTAATATCTGAATGATTTGTTTGAGATTAAATTGATTTTTTACGGTCTAAGTCGTATGTTGCAATTTTCTCAATTTGTATGGACGCCATGTTATTTGGTATGAGACGTCTTTAACAATTTTCTCCTTATAGACGCAACAGATAGAAGTAAGATTAGTAGCATTCAAAAGCGCTTTTTTATCGCATTAAGCTCATACCCCCTTTCATTTTTCGCGAACACTCCCCTTAAGCTTTCTGGCTCAGGCCTCGTTCTTTCAAAAAAATCTTTCTTTGGGCAAAAACCCGATGAAAATGTTTCTTAAAGTTATGATAATTCTGATCATCAGAAACATCTTTGAGTTGTAATATAGCCCTTGTTTTGTTTCTAAACTCAAAATTTTTACTAATTTTTTATTCTACAGAGAGAGAGCCTGTTCTACGCAGACAACGCGTGAACGAAACACACATAAATCTTTAAAAGACGACATCTAGTTTCCGTCCTATCTGTTATTTTAATTAATCTATGGTCTATACATACTGATGCAAGGTTAAAGGAAAGTTTCTTCAGAAGTATACGCATCTTTTGTATTGCATGCAGTGTACTGTCCTTGGGCGGTAATGTGAACAGAAGACGGATGTCGAATCCTGACATGGGATCCATCTTTCATATACAAAATTAATGAAATATTCTGGTCATAGGAAAATATTGTAAATTATTAAAATCTAATGCTTTTAACCTCTCGGATACTAAACGAACACTGCATGCAACTATTCTTGTTTACAAATTCCGCCCAGAGAGAACTGGTTTCAATATATACGCAGAGTATACGCAACTGCAATAAACTTTCCTTGCATTATAACATTGTACTGATGTTTCTTTAGGTAAAATCAGGTGGTTCGTTTTTGATAATATTTCTTTCAGGGTCGCAAAGTTTACATAGTTTATGAACAGGAGAACTGTATTTTAAATAGTTTATTTGAAATATTTATCTTTCTTCCAGTACGCCAAATTTTGACCCTGACAGAAGTAATGTGCAAACAACGATCCAAACCGAACCAAAACGATGCCAAAACGAAGGTGTCGTAACGATCGTTTTCGGATCGTTTTGAACTCTTTAATTTTTTAGGTTGAAGATTTTGCTATTTAAGGTTAACAATATGAATCAAGTTTTGAAATCTTTGAAGTTTTTACATTTTTTCTGGAAACAATCCAACACGATCAACAACATTAGCTGCACATCAACAACATCAGCCAACACGATCAACAACATTACCTGTACATCAACAACATCAGCCAACACGATCAACAACATCACCTGTACATCAACAGCCATCAGCCAACACGATCAACAACATTACCCGTACATCAACAACCATCAGCCAACACGATCAACAACATTACCTCTACATCAACAACCATCAGCCAACACGATCAACAACATTACCTGTACATCAACAACCATCAGCTGATGGCCAGATCTCTCAAAGGTAAAATGACTGAAGGCCTGAAATAAAAATGTTATTACTAACGCGTAAAATAGGCCTTCTTGTTAATTGGTGAAAGTGCTTAGGATCCATTTCCTTTTGATGTGGATCCGGATCCTGGGTACGCCTTGGTATAAAAATGGATTCGGATCCAGGTCCTGTGCATTTACTAATTTCTTAGTCAAATGAAAAATTTTCAACAATTTTTTCTTTATCCTAATTTTTATGCTAAAACTCAGTGAACCTTTTAGAGATTAGGAAGCTGTTATTAATCTCTCAGTGAACCTTTTAGAGATTAGGAAGCTGTTATTAATCTCTCATTAATTAACAATTTTAATTTGTGTTTTGAGACCAACATTTTTGGTTTTGGTTGATATTTTGGCGGACCCGGATCCAGGAGCCAAAATACTGATTTATATATTAGTAAGGACAGTAGTTTTAATTTAATTCAAGGGACCTTTATCTGATGACTCGAGTAACGATGGGAAAGATGGCGTCAAAGGATTTCTTAAAAAGAGATAAATGCGAACATTTCTTCCTTCGTCTCATTTGCATAGATCCTGAGACCATCAGAACCCTCTTTATATTAATTGTTCAAACAAAGGTTTAAAGGATACCTTTGGGAATGTGGCTCTGCAAATCAGAGGTCATTTTAAAAAACGTCGAGAATCCTTTAAAACCTTTGATATGATCTAATCTTTACCTGAGGTGTTTGTCTACAGTTCCCCCCGACCGCATCCACGAAACCGCTGTTCGAGTTGTACTTCACGTACTCTCCCTCTACAATTGTACAGCTACTAATCACGTCTTAGTATTTTTCGGAATTTCCATAATTTCAGAAAAATTAGAAAATTTGTAAAGTGAATAATGAAACTGAGAAAGACTTCAACCGAAGATATCTAACAGAATTCTTAGTCTTAGTCACTTTTAATGAGAAAATACAAACAAGATTGATTAAATATCGTCTTCCTTTTCCAAAGTTTTATGGATGTTACTTTAATTTGATCTTTTCTCTGTAAAAATATATTTTCTGAAAAAGAGAATACTTTCGGAGTTAATTATAAAGTCAATTGTTTAAGGTAATCTATATAATAGAAAAAGAAATTCGGATATATATATGTTGCGTATAGCCGGCCAAACGGCTGGACTGATTGAGCTGAAATGTGGACACTCATGGGTGGCCCCGTGTTTTTTTTTCTTTCCCATTTTTTCAAATTTTTTTTCCTTTTTATTTTTCCACTCGCAACACCGGAGCCTTCAGCTAGTTCATAAAAACAAGTGTACAACGTAGAATTTGAAAAGCATACCTATGTAATGTTCGACATGGAAAAGAGGTCTCCCGGGTCGGTCCGGGAGCTCAATGACCGCCATCATAAATATATCAACCTAAACAGTACAGTACAGTACAATATGGTACAGTACAGTAAAGTACAGTACAGTATAGTACGGTACTGTACAATGCAGTTTAAAAAATAGAAATTTTTATACTTCAACATAAATGGTAAAGTATTGGTAGCTACTATTTTCTGTACATAACATGCAATTTCGATTACAGTATCATAGAAAGTGCGTACAGTATTCACAATATAACCCAATATAACCCAATCAGATTGCAAAGATATAAGGATTCGAGGACTTAAAATTTAACATTTTACATAACCATCAAAACATGTTTTTAAAACGATATTTATTTTGAAATTTCACTTGAAAGGTTTCTGCAATCTGCGACATTAATCTAGAAATCCTTCTTTAAATATTCTAATCTGGGGCTATAAATATGTTCTCAACGAAACCATGGTTTAATTTTACGGCATCCATTTCATAGTCATACAGATCATAGTTGCGCAAAGAAATGCACAACGATTTCTAAACCTAAATGTTGAACAAAAAATGCTTTATATATTACTTTGTAATACAAAAATGTTAAAACCAATGTTTTAATTAAATAATGTGTAATGTGTTTATTAGTACATATTGATTGATTGAATCTTAACCCGATATTTTAATTAAATAATTTGTAACGTGTTGACTAGTATATATTGATTGATTGAATCTTAAACCAATATTTCAATTAAATAATGTGTAATGTGTTTGCTAGTACATATTGATTGATTGAATCTTAAACCGATATTTTAATTAAATAATGTGTAATGTGTTTATTGTTAGTACATATTGATTGATTGAATCTTAACCCGATATTTTAATTAAATAATTTGTAATGTGTTTACTAGTACATATTGATTGATTGAATCTTAAACCGATATTTTAATATAATAATGTGTAATGTGTTTATTAGTATATATTGATTGATTGATTGATTTTACCTTTTTCGGCGGATTATGTCGATTGAATTCTTCCCCCCAAAGTTTAGCATCCATTTGTAGTTGAACATCCTGGAGTTAATAAGAATTTAACATTTAAAGGGAAAAATGCACTAAGGGAGAAGAAAAAAATAGATTTTTATTTTTCTTTATTATAAAAAAGTTATGTACCTGAAAGTAGTTTTCCCGTACATCATCGTACATGTACCGCTTAGCTACATAATTGTTAGAATCCCTGAAAAGTAAACATTTGTACAATGGTGTACTCTTTGAGAATATAAAAATCTAAAACTCAAAATTATGCAAAACATTTATTCAAAATTTAATTTTAATCCAATTTCAATCAAACGAAAAAACAAACAGAGATTACAGCTGTAAATATTTTTAGATAAAGTAAATAAAAATACCTCAACCAATCGTTGCTGTGGGAAAAGTTTGAAAGTTTCTTCATCCTGATTAATAAAGGTTTTAATATCTAATTTTTAATAAAGTTTATTTTCATTAAAAATGATTCTTTCTTGTTACAAATATGTTTTTTTTAAGGTTATTTAGATTTAACTTAGATTTTCTGTTTAAACAATCTTTTGTTATAAAAAATATTCCTTTTCGGTTTTCATCGTTTTTAAATTCCATTTGATAATCCTACCTAAAGCACTCTCGCATTGCTCCGTGAGCGAATGGTATTTTATCAATCTTGAGCACGCACTCATCTTTTAACCACTCCTGGGTCACTGGATTGTACCTGACACAACACATTTCAGTACAGTACAAACCAATTGTCAATATAGTCCCGTCCGGTCCGGTCAGGTCAGGTCCAGTATTTTCAATAGTCCCGTCCCGTCCGGTCCGGTCCAGTCCAGTCCAGTCCAGTCCAGTCCAGTCCAGTCCAGTCCAGTCCAGTCCAGTCCAGTCCAGTCCAGTCCAGTCCAGNGGGATCCGTTAATAATAATAAAAACTGATCTTTATAAAGAGATATTATATTAAGAAATTTATTAAATTAACCCCAATTTCAAACTTTAAATTCTCTAATCCACAAAAAAAACAAGATATATTCCATGATCGAATAAAAAAAATACCTGTGTCTAATCCCCTTTTCAGATCGAAGTGAGTCCAATCCAAACTTCTCCCAAGGATCGCCACGATCCTTGATCAGGCGCAGTGCACGCCGCCAGTTTCTCTGACCCCGGCTACAACGAAATATAGTTTTAAAATCTATCAACAAATGTCAGTATAAGCAACCCCATAATTTATAAAATGTGGTCGGCTACCTTTTTTTTCCTAAATCTGGTGTAGCAAATAAAGAATGATTTCATCAAAAAAAAATGTTAAATAATCAATTCAATATGTATTTAACATAAAATTTAAAGACGACATGGATTACCTTTCCGACTTTTTCTTCAGCCTATCCTTAGCTGCAGTTGTGAAGAAGCGTCCTCGCTCCGTAGGAGAATAATGAAAGTCGTCTTCTCCTTCCCCGCTACTGCTTAAAACCAATTTTAGATTAAATTTCTACAATACGTCAATTAAGGATAAGGTCCCGTCACCAATTTGACCAGAAAACACTCGAACAATAAGTACCGAGACATGAAAGTCAAAATCTTGCAGGACATTGCAATTTCTAATTTACTAATAAAAGGTAAAATAAAATTTTCTCCCGGGTTGTAAACTTGTACTGCAAAATAAGTGTGAAAAATTACTCCCGAAAGAACTTATTATTTTCGGCTGAAAAACTCAAATCAATGGATGGGATGTGCCAGATATAAAAAGATTCCATAGTTTTACACAAAAAAAAAACAATATTTTAATTTGTAGTTTGTGATAAAAGTCGAATAATACTTTCAACATTCTCTGAAGATCTATACGTACATAACAATCGAAGATCAACAAGTTTCAAAACTATAAAAGAAAACCCAACACCAAATAAAAATCAAGGTACGTACAATATAGTAACAGAAAAAGATTATCAAAAGAAAAAGAAAACACGTTAAAAGGGTTTAAGGTAAAGAAAGTATTAAGAAGAGGTTAACAAGAATAGAAAAGGATTAAAAACTAGAAAAAGGGACCACAGAAAAAATAAAAAGTGAAACACGTAGCTTAAAACAGAAATATCTTTGTCTTAAAAGAAAAAAGAAAGTAAGCGAGCTTGTCAAAAAAATCTAAAAGTCTACGGCACCAACATTCAAATGTAAAAATTTATCATAACAACTTATTTGTAATTGAAAAATTCTACTATTTGAAACTATTATAATTGAAATGTCACGGGAACATTTTCACAGTTACAAGAACATCCTTGGGGACATTTTTAATTAAAAAACATAATTTATATTCTCTATTTGCTGGTTGTTTGAGAGTCTATCTTAAAAAATTCTTTACATTTCATTTCCAATTTAAAAATATTATAAATTACTATTAAATCCAAAAAAATAAGACATCAAGGGGCTTAAAACTCATAAACACACACAAAAGTTCCTTTTCACTCGTCATGTTTCTACCTTATAAAAAGTTTCCCATTCCCTGCTTTACAACTGAATAAGATAAAAATTTTCAGATTTTAAGAATTTCACATTAAAGTAAAATAAAATAAAAATACCTTTAAAAAACATAAATATGAAAAATTACAAAGTTACATGTTAACAGAAAATTTACAACAAATTGGATATGTTTTCAGTGGTTTATAGTTTGATTTAGAATTTCCAGGATCTAGGGAGATAACAGAATAAAAAAAATAATTTTAATAATTTTTTTCTTCCAGAAGACACATTTAGAGGAAAAACCAAAAAACGCTTTACATTCCTAATATTCTGGAGAGCAGNGGGGGGGGATTTAATGAAATAGGAAATGACTAAACAACAATGATTTTATTACCTCTGATATCCACTATTGAAAATTATATCCTCTAAACCAAGGGGCTGAACATCTAAATCTGAAGAACTGCTGCATTCACTCTCAGTCCGAATCCGAGAAAAACTTCTAAAAATTATCAAAGATTAAACATTTATCTCAGAAATAATTTGGAAAATATCGTCGATATTCTCAAGCTTGAATTCTGAGAATTTCCGCTATTGTCTCTGAAGCAGAAATGCGCAATTCACTGTACTGATAAACCAAAAAAGAAAATAATCAAATTTCAAAGAGAACATGATGGATATTTCATACTTTTTTAGCAAGAAAATTAAAACCTTTTTATAGACACACAATGTTTAATCCCTTACCTTGACATTGGAAATGGTGGGGAGAGATCCATAATTTTATCCTCCTCTTCCTTTTCATAATCATTAACAACATCAGGAGCATTCTTGGAACCATTCTTAGATTTTACATCAGGGCTGTTGAAGTTCACATCAGGATTATTCGAGGGTTTCGGACCGTTTTTGATCTTGCGATCGTCTGGATCACTCAGAGGACTAGATGAGCGATCTTTTGCGTGATCAGTTTCACATGTTTCATCATCAGTTGATCCTTTCCCTAAGATTAAAGAAACATTGAATTAAAAAATGTTAAAACAAATATTTTACAAAAAATATAATTTCTTAGGGAAATATCGTTATTAATCAATCTAAGACTAATAAATGATGAGAAATATTACGTTGTTTGTTGAATGAAAAGTGATCAATTCGGTTAATTTCTATCCTTTTTCTAAGGTGCATGAATCCGAATGTCATTTTTAAATAGAAGCAACGCTTGCAAATTATCAATTTTAAGATAAAAAACCTAGGATATCATGGGTTTAAAGGATACCGATGGACAATAACAGTACCTTTGATTATATAAACGGTAAAAAAATTATTGGGATCAAAATATGTAAAATGCATTATTAGAATATTCGATTTTGTAGCAAAAATAAATAATATTAATAAAATATTTACTTAAAACCCTGCCTCCGCAGCTGGACGAGGATTCCTCGTCATCTTCCTCGGAAATTTGCTCGCAAAATGTCGGCATCCTTTAACAAATAAAAATTAACTTTAAAACAATTTTTTTATTAAAAAGCGCTCTACTGTAAGAATTAATNGCTAATCAAACAATAATTGTCATTAAACGTGATATTTCTCACGTATAATATTAGGTGATTGTTTCAGATAAGAAAGCTGAAATTGAAATAATCTGATTTGTAAATAAATTATTTGAATTCTAAAAAATTCGCAACTTTTTTTAAAGTGAAATTCGCAAATTATACTCTTGCTGCTCCCACAAAGATAAGAGTGAAAGCATTGACCTAAATTACAAAGACAACATTTTATTTTTGGCTTAAGTTTACAATTTTAGGATTGAACAGGGCTATATATAATATATCATATATTTATATTTTATCAAAAAGTTCAAAATACTATAAAATAAAAACCGTACACTTGTAAAAATAGTGAATAAATTGAAATCTTAACAAATATTTAAAAAAAATATATAAGTGAGGCCTTTTTATTTTAAAATTCTTATGTTTTATAATGGTATCAATCTTTTAAATCGAATAGATTTATTTGTTAAAGCGCAATATCTGGCACAAGTGATTCAAATAATGCTATTTCAGACAGCTGAAGAAATGTATGCATGGCAACTAAGCACTATATGCGTAGTAGGACCTACAAGTGCATGACTAAGTCTAAGAAACATGACACCTGAACCAATACCGGATAAAGGAGTTAATATCTTTTTTTATGCATTTTTTTCATAGAGGCCAGATATTAATGAAGTGCTGAAACGAATCTTTATATATTTTGTTCAAAATGGTTAAATCGATGGTATCCAGGAAAAAAATGCCTTGAAAATGTCTTTTTTATACAAATTTTGGAAACCCGCCAATGAAAACGGGAAAAGTGCGAAATTTAGTATAGGTATTATTTTTTAATGTACAACAGGTTTGTAGATAGACCAAGAAAAAAAAGTTACAATTCTACAACCAGAAAGATTTTAATAGGGGAAATTTTCAGAACTCAGAAGAGGGGAGATTAACTAAAGGCTCGTTCATTATAATTCTGTACTCCGCAGTATAGAATGTTTTTAAAAATGTTAAAATATACGGACTAAATAAGAAAAATCTGTGACAATTGTCAGTAACATTTTTTTAAATTATCATATTATTCTATTATAAAAATTCCTATTCATTTGAAGACATATGGTTGTTAAAACAAACCTAGTAAACAGGATGGAAAAATTACAAATGTATTATTTATCACATAGAAAAACAAGTATATTCCGAAAATAANGGGGATTTACATATTTTTAGCGGAAAGGAAGTTATTTGAACCATTAAACTATCACTATATACAGGGTGTCCCAATAAACATGGGAATTGAATGACGACTTCTACATCGTCTCTGTTCCAAGCGGGATTATTTCGTAAATATGATTTTGTAGTATCACAGTTAAAACATTTAACACCGAAAAGTACTAGTCACGGGACTTCCAAAATGTGGTCTTATCATTTTTACACCTTCACTTTTGATGGAAATATTAGGGTTCAGATTTCAGTTATTTAAAAATTGACAAAATTGTTAAAATGTTTAATATCTTTTTTATAATTTAAAAGGCACAAAGAAGGTAGACCACATTTTAGAAAGCTCATTAAACGTTTAATCTTTTCTGATGCACTTCATTCAATTTTTCAATTATCGGAAATCGAAGACGACATTCAAGTCCTGGGACACCCTGTACAATACATACAGGGTTAACCACCAAGGATGGGATTTCATAAGACGAGTGTTCGGAATAGTTTGGTGACGTCCTCCTAGCTAACCACTGTACATACACCTCCTAGCTAACCACTGTACATACATGTATGTTTTATAGGTATGTTTGTTTGATGCGAAGGCCAATAAGAAATTCACACATAATAGAGTACTTATCCTTTTACAGTAGTAAGATAGGTTAAAACAATTAAAAAAATAGTAATAGCATTTTATTTTTACCAATAGATCAAAGTAAATCGTTAGTGCCCCCCCTGTGTGTGGAGGGGTGGGGGAGGGGGGTTAAAAAACGTACGTTACAATTTGTTCTTTTGACTACGTTATATCTTTCTAGGGCTTCCAGATGATGTTTTACTTTCTTAAGAATTTTCAATCAACACAAACACTTAGAAAGTTTTGGTTTTGAAAACTAATTTATTTGTGATAATATGAATGTGTGTGTGGGGGGGGGAGTATTTTAAAGCGTTCTTTTTTATTCTTTCGCAACATATTCCCGAAAATTTGGTTTTGTCTTATACCATTCACACCCTCGGAGCCTTGAAAAACCTGGAACTTCCAAAGATTTCACTGATCCAGATGGGGGCTGAGCTCAGAGCCCAATAGCCCTCCCCCTCCCCCTCTGTATGCGCGGCTCTGTTTTTTTTTCTGTTTTGCACTAGGTTTTTTTTGGGTCCGTCCTAGTATACTATTTTTGGACCCCACCCCTGGATAGGAATTAGATTAGAAAAGCAGTTTCTTTATAATCAATCTGTGTAGTGTGTACATGATATTCTTGAAGGTTAAGGATTTTTAAATGCATTAATTTTAAACCTGTTTTCTGGTGATAGATGACTGCAATAACACAATCTTTTGAGTTATTTCTACTGTAAGTTTATATTTCAACGATTGCCTTTCAATTTCACTTTCTGCACCTAAATACTGTTGGTTCTGTTCACTGTGTGACCTATGTTGGTGTATGTGTTATTCTGGTAATTTTTCTCTATTTGGAGTCCAAAGCACAGTGCCGGCCTAGGGGGGGGGAGGAAATAGAACATTTTGTAGATTAAAATTTTTGAATTTAAAACTTTTAGACTTTATTTTTGAATATTCATCTAAGTAAAAGTATTTTTAAAAAAAAATCCTGTTCATCACCCCCCTCCCTCTCTCTCTCTCTTTCACAAATGCATGGATCTGCTGCATGACAACAGTAATACAGTTTAAGAAAATAATAATTTGCGACGCAATAACTGCATTTTGAAAACCACTGGTTTTTGTCAGAGTACATAAATTCATTAACAACAATATCGAAATAATATGAGTTAAAATTTTGTCTTTAAATAATGTTGGTGCGAAAAATCTAATTTAAATTTTGATTTCAAATGGCTGTGACAGTAAAAACCAAAATGACCGGTGAATATTTAAAAAAAATGTAAAATATGATTTATAAGAATATAATATACGCATTAGTATTTTGCTTAACTGTTTTAACCCTCTGGTGCCTGGGTTGGGCGGACCGAGCTGTCATGAATCAGCTGTAGAGAGAACTGAGAAGTTCACGGAACTCTGTGGAAAATCACGTTGGCGAATTACGCAGTAGAGACCCGGCCCGGCCCCGTGAAAGCGGACAGAAATCAGGAAGCGGGATTTAATAATGTATGTTTAGCGGACATTGCTCTAAAAAACTTTCAAATTGTCATATTTTCTCTTTACAAATACCTATTCATAATAGTGATTCATGCGTAGTTGAAAATCTCTGTTTTGAATGTTATATTGTGATATTGTCCGGGGTCCAGAGCCCGTTCCTTCCATAAACTACATCGGTCGACGACGACAACTTAACGTCTCCTATATTGGTCGTAAAATGTACGGAGAAATATCTATCTATCAGATAGGAATTTAGCATAAAACATCTAGCGGCCAACATATCGTCCCCCAAAGTACGTGAACTACACGACCACTTTCTATGGAGAAAACGGGCTCAGGGTCGAGTCGGAAAGTACATGTGCGGAGTAATTGGGGGCAAATGGGAGCAAATGTGTTAGTGGAATTTTAAAATGTTTTTTAAATTGGGGGCAAATGTGTTAGAGGAATTTAAAATATTTTTTTAATTGGGGACATTTTTTTTTAATTGGGGGCATTTTTTTTTAATTGGGGGCCGGGGCAAATGTGTTAGTGGAATTTGAAAATGTTTTTTTATTTGATGCAATTTTTTTCCCAATTTGGGGCAATTGGGGCAAGGAATTGCAAATGTTTTTTTAATTGAGGGCATTTTTTTTACAATTGGGGGCATTTTTTTAAGTTGGGGGCAAAAAATTATATTCGGATCGAGAAAATCAACTATTTTGGGAATTATATGGACCCCTGCCCTAATTTCAAAACACCCAAGGCCCAATGCAACAAAAACTCCAAGGCTATAAAAAACCTGAGGCAACAAAATGCCCAATGATGTTAAAATACACCCAATTACAAAACGGCCCAAATTGCAAAACGTCCAAATTTGTATGTTGAAAAAGGCAGTAATGTTCCTCACTTTACTTTGGGTTTGGTTAGGTTAAGAAAATTTCTGGGCCGAACGCTGCGGCTACGATGGGCTAGGGGGCTGAGCACTGTGGCTCAAATCCATACCAAAAAATAAAAAAAATATTTTTAAATTGTTCACCTCCGATACAGCACATTTAGCATCCTCAATGATTACCATTACACAGATTATCGTACAGGCAACTACTGTGGTTACCAAGGCACCAACTGCTATTGGCCTGGAAAATATGAATTCATATTATGACTATTTTGGGTACCGACCACTGTGATTTATAGGTCCAACGCTCTTAAGCAAAAATCGATGAGAATTTTGCCAATTACTTTTTAAAAACAGAATTAGAAAAGCATAAGTGAGTTGGAGCGGCAAAATCTACGGCCAGACTGTTTATAAGCAGACTGAATCTATGTGCGGTGGACATTAGTTAAGCTGTAAAAAAAGTATTTTTATAATCATTATTCTAAAAACATTCCAAAATACGCAGTTTTATGATTTCCTAATGCTTTATAGTGTTCCAGAACTCAATAGATTGTTATGCTGAATAGGCAACGGGCTCGGGCAGCCGGAGTACATTTGAAGTTTGTACTGTACCTAGCGTTATACTTCATATAGGTTGAATTTACTATTACTGAAGGGACAGAGGTGCGTGGAGGCAACTCTTTATTTAGATTTGTTGGTGAACAAATATTTTTATAAATTGCTTAAACATTTTAATATCGTAACTTTTTAAAAAAGTTTTTAAGTTTTTACGGAACTTTTAAAATTTTTTTACGTTTACCAGAAATCATTAGGAGTTCCAAGCCACGTGATTGGAATAAGAATTGCTACCACTATAACCATCCACACACATAGTGATAAACACAGGTTAGTCTCAGTCGTCTTCCCAAGCTGTATAAACAGATCACGCAACATTTCTAGAAAAAAAACAATATCTGAAACTCATCAATTTTGTTTTTAAATCTGTTGTTTTAAATTTAAAATTATCAAAACTGGTCATTTTGCTGAAATTATATGGTATCTGAAGCTCACAAATAAAACTGCCATTAATGTATTATCAAATTTAGTCATCCAACTTCTTGTAGCAAACTACAAAATTCACTCTAAAATTAACCTTTTGTTGTATATTGCTGTATTATCTTTGAAAAATTGATAAATTGAACTAAATTTGATCATTCAGCCCCCCCCCCCTTAAGGATCACAGCGGGGCACACGCCCTGTTGCCACCCTCCGCCTTATTAACCTTCCTATAAATAGCCAACAGTTTTTTATCTCTACTTAAAAATATTTGATTTTTTGCCAATGTACCCCTCGGGTACCCATGGGTTTTCTAAAAAATCAGCCGTTTGGCCAGCTTTTGCTTACATAGATATATATACATTATTTATTATTTTTAACTAAATGACTTTGGCTTTTTCTAACGTTATAATAGTTTAACTATAATCCTCTAAACAGTGATACAAATGTTTATTTATTGTAACATAAATTAAAACTAAGAAAATCTATTAAAGTTGACGATAATTTAGTTAAAAAAGAAATATAGTTGTATCATTACTAGTGTCTATATGAGGAGTACATGAGTCTGTTGAAATGTAGCAGGGGGCAACCTATATAAAATGATTTATTATTAACATTTAAAAATATATACTTAACAGTTTTAAGATAGCAGAATTGATAAAAATGATTCTGAAGAAAAATTCTAAACTTTGTTCTCACATACTTAAAAGAAATGTTTATAATTCAGGCAAGTTTTAATACTAGATTCTATGTGTCCATAATCTGTAGAGAAAAAAAATTCATACCCTTGAACTATAGACTTGAAGAAAAAATTTACCTTAAAATCTGAAATGATATTCTTCATTGCATTGTAAGTTGCCAAACCACCTCCTACCACCCCTAGAGTTATTAGGAAGTAGCAGTATATCCTCTCATAGATCTTTATATCCCTGAAATATATTCATAGATCTTTATATCCCTAAAATATATCCTCTCATAGATCTTTATATCCCTGAAATATATCCTTAGATCTTTATATATATATTTATATATGTTTTACCTTTTGTTTTTTATTAGTAATTAGAAAAATTGTCATTATATTTTGATTTTATAATTTACCTTGGGATCCATTTTGGATTTTCTTTCGACATATCACATAATCTCATGTAGAAGAGTGGAGGAAATACAAAGGTTAGCATTGTCACAGTAGAGGCTCCAACTTGGAAATTTAAAAAAATAGTTTCATTTGCCATATTTGTAATTTCAATAATTTTGGTTTCACCAATATTAACTAAATCTAGAATAGAACCAAAGTTTGGTATTGTTTCACCAATATTAACTAAATCTAGGATAGAAGCAAAGTTTGGTTTGGTTTCAGCAATATTACCTAAATCTAGAATAGAACCAAAGTTTGGTTTGGTTTAACTAATATTATCTAAATCTAGGATAGAAGCAAAGTTTGGTTTGGTTTCGGCAATATTACCTAAATCTAGAATAGAACCAAAGTTTGGTTTGGTTTAACTAATATTATCTAAATCTAGGATAGAACCAAAGTTTGGTTTGGTTTAAATAATACTACCTAAATCTAGAACAGAACCAAAGTTTGGTTTGGTTTCATCAATATTACCAAAATCTAGGATAGAACCAAAGTTTGGTTTGGTTTTATCAATATTACCTAAATCTAGAATAGAACCAAAGTTTGGTTTGGTTTCAGCAATTTTGCCTAAATCTAGGATAGAACCAAAGTTTGGTATGGTTTCAGCAATATTACCTAAATCTAGGATAGAACCAAAGTTTGGTTTGGTTTAACTAATATTACCTAAATCTAGGATAGAACCAAAGTTTGGTATGGTTTCAGCAATGAAGAGCAAGCAGCTGAATGAAAAAGTTCTCCACAAACATCGCTTGATATTGAAATCTAAGAAAAAAATTTAAGTTTTGATCTAAATTTAAATTTTAATTTCAAGAAAACATCTGCTCGTCAGCAGAAATTTTGTACAAAGAAAAATTCACTAATATTTAGTTTGGAATTGAGTTTTTGCCACAACCTCAAAATTTTTTACAAACTGATGATTTAAAGCTTTGACATTTTGAACTTAGATTATTTGATCTAACAAAATTAAAACATCTAATTTCGAAGACTTTGGGTTGCAATGATGTAGGTTTTAAAGAAAATCAAAGCTATAGTGGCACAGACTCATTTGTTTTGCACATACAGGGATAAACAGAAAACTATGGAATAGGATGACGACACTATAGAAATAATCATAGTATTTAATGTTGTTACAAAGCACTGGACACTTATTAAATCACTTATTAAGTGAAATAGGTCGGTTTATACAGAACAATTACTGTGTCTATTGCTCAATGGACGTACTTTTCTAAGTCATAATTTAAATCTAAAATTCGTCTTCCTATTTCAGAATTTTTGGTTATCACTGTACTATAAATAGAATGCTTTGTACTCTTGATTTAAATGATATGCAAATACAATGCATTACTTACTCTTAGGAATACTTAGAATATTTTCAAAATATTGATTTGGTGCATTTATTAGTATGGGCAGTGCTGAGAAGAGATGAAGAAGAATTGTTATTTGAACTGTAACCTGAAAATAGAAAATACAATTTATTAAAAACATAGATAATTTAAAAACCTTTCACTTTTGATTTAATAATTTGGCATTCTTAATTTCACCTAAGTTTATAAGACGTATCTTTAATTCTATAGTTATTAATGTAATATATGTTGAAAGTACAATTTCCAAAAATTGCACCATTCCCATCCCGGCCAAAATACCAGTTTCCCAAAAGACATCTTGCAATTTCTTTTCAAAAATGAATATTTGTTATATACACAAAGTTTTAGTCTTTACAACAAATATAGCAAATAAAGTAAATATGACACATAAAATTAAGTAATTAAATTTAGAAGTCTGTTAGATTCAATTTAAAATTCGGTGATGGTGATGAACCAAACCTCTGTAGAGTAAAAAAAGTAAATGTTACTTGCTCATTTATTGAAAGGATATTTCGGTCTGGATTGACCCTCGTCAGTTCTTGAGATTGTTTCTGTCAGGATGATTAAAAACATTCAAGTAAATAATTTTAAAAAGTCTCAAGAAAACGGACCCAATTTACTTTCTATTCCACAATCCCATAATTATTCAGTTACCTTCATTGGACCTTCACATAGGCTGTCAATAATATTAGGTGTCGCCTGGTCACCCAGAATAAAATATCCACAAGCAGCCATTGATATGTACAGGATAAACAGAACTAAACAATATTGTTATGTACAGGATAAACAGAACCAAACAATATCGTTATGTACAGGTTAAACAGAACTAAACAATATTGTTATGTACAGGGTAAAGAGAACTAAACAACATTCTAATGTACAGGATAAACAGAACTAAACAACATTGTTATGTACAGGGTAAAGAGAACTAAACAATATTGTTATGTACAGGTTAAACAGAACTAAACAACATTGTTATGTACAGGTTAAACAGAACTAAACAATATTGTTATGTACAGGTTAAACAGAACTAAACAATATTGTTATGTACAGGTTAAACAGAACTAAACAATATTGTTATGTACAGGTTAAACAGAACTAAACAATATTGTTATGTACAGGTTAAACAGAACTAAACAATATTGTTATGTACAGGTTAAACAGAACTAAACAATATTGTTATGTACAGGTTAAACAGAACTAAACAATATTGTTATGTACAGGTTAAACAGAACTAAACAATATTGTTATGTACAGGTTAAACAGAACTAAACAACATTGTTATGTACAGGTTAAACAGAACTAAACAGCATTGTTATGTACAGGGTAGACAGAACTAAACAACATTGTTATGTACGGGATAAACAGAACTAATCAACATTGTTATGTACTGGGTAAACAGAACTAAACAACATTGTTATGTACAGGTTAAACAGAACTAAACAATATCGTTATGTACAGGTTAAACAGAACTAAACAATATTGTTATGTACAGGTTAAACAGAACTAAACAACATTGTTATGTACAGGTTAAACAGAACTAAACAACATTGTTATGTACAGGGTAAACTGAACTAAACAACATTGTTATGGAAGAGAAGAAAACAACATATTTTTCAAACAAAGATTCGTCTTTTTTAATTAATCTTATTTAATGACTTTACTTGACAATGCAACTGTTGTAGATATTGGGAACTTGGTCCTGTCTCTCATATCTGCCTAAACAAAAATAAATTTTTTTAACTTTTGTTAAAATCCTTTATTAATTGACTTATACTAACTTATCAGTAAAATGATTTTTTTTGAAATTACAAACTTAATTTAGAATTTTAAACCAAGATAAGAACATCCATTCCCGTGGGTTTACCGAGTTCCCCAATTAAACTTTGAGGCAAATTGGTCCTGAGGTTCATGAGTTATGATCGAAAAACAAAGAGACAGACAAACAACTTTATATATATAAATAAATAAGAACATAGATATTTATTTTTCAAATTCGAGTTAAAAAGAATTACACGGGCAACGCTGGGCAATTCAGCTAGTATAGAATATATTACCTGTATGGTGGGAAAAGTAGAAGCTCCAGAAAATGCAAACATGATTGTTCCAAAAGCTAAAAGAAAATTCATCTTTTTTATTATAAACTTGAAAAGAATTCAGTATTAAATTGAGTAGAATAACAAAACATGGTTGCACACAACTTATATATTTACATTATAAAGATACAAACGATTAGTGTTGGACCAACTAAAGTTGATCTAAATACAAACAGCATAAACAGCCTGGGGCGAATATATTTCCATTTGACGCCTCTGATCAGATGCTTCCTGCTAACTGCAAAGTCCTGGGGGATCCCAGGGATAAGATGGCCGACGATCTACTTTCTTTGCCAGCAAGATGAATACCGTTTCATTCCTTTCTCCAGCATCGATCTTACCCTAGCTGCTCTTTAAACTGCTCTTTAAACGAAATAGACTTGCTAGATAAGAAAGGGGGTTCAATACCCTTGGTCGCCTACAATGTTATGTATTTTAGACTTCAAACATACTTGGGGTTCAATACCTTTGGACGGAATGTGGATTGTCTGGCCTTATTCTTAGGTTGCATTTGTTAGGCATTATTTCTCCAACTGGGAGCAATGAACTTATTTGATACTAATTACATATGGGTGAACCTTGGTTGGGTTTACACTATGATTTAAAATTTAAAAAAATGTCTAACCTTTAAAGAAGCCCATCGGATCCTCAGGCGTCGGAAAACTAGGCTAAAAATAGAATATTTTAAAATAAAACTTTTAAATATCAAAGGGTTGCATCATCAGGTTGCAAAGATTGTATGGATTTGAAAATTACTTTTTTTTAACAAGTTTAATGATGTTTATAAATTAAAGAAGACAAGAATCAGAGAGTATCCGATAATCCTTTCATTTTCGCCACCTTTTTATTCAAAATTTGATATTCTAACTCCTTTTTATACTTGCAACCCGATTTCTCAGACCTTTGATATTTTAACTAAGAATTTCGAGGCCATATTTAAAGAATTTGAGCCCCGGCTTAAATTAAAGACGTGGCTCAAATATGGTTGGTTCCTCTTAATATTGTATTCAATGTTTTAAGATTTAATTGGAAACGGTTTTTGGTGGATTTGAGACGCGGCTCAAATTAATAAAATTCGGGCTCTGAAGACAGTCTATATAAGTCTCTATTAGTCTGTATAAGACTTATATAAGCCTGAAACATCAAAGGTTTATACCATCAGTTTTCTAAGATATAGGGATTAGAAAATTTAAGTTTGTGACCAAGAACTAAATTCATTTTATATAAAAAAGGTTTATGATGACATCGAATTGCAAAGAAAGCATTAGAAAATTATATTTTTAGGACCTACTTCTTAGTTACTTTATAAGGACTGGGTAAAAAGTGCCAAATAACAAAACGCCCAATTGTTACAAAACGTTAAAAAAAACCTAATTAAGGGGTCCATTTAATTCCTATTTCAATCCCATTTGGGATCGACAAATTTGAAAGAAATGGGGGCAAATTTTTTTTAAACGATAATTTAAAAATAAATTGGGGGTATTTTTATTTCATTGGGAGCATTTTTTTTAAATCGGGGGCAAATGTGTATGTGGAATTTGAAAATGTTTTTTAATTGGGGGCATTTTTTTGTAATTGGGGGCAAATGGGGGCAAATGTGTTACTGGAATTTAAAATTTTATTTTATTTTATTCTAATTCACAATTATTAATTTCGCCATTTTTTGTCCTATGGGGCTGGGTCTTGNTTCCAACAAATTAAATCTTCTAACCCTTATGTACTTAAAACTTTATGGTGTAAACCATAGATAATTAAGCCTTTGACATTTCATAATCATTTGAGCTGCAATAGCATTCTGATCTGAAATATCTAAGGTCTAAGATTTTGGGTTGCAAAGAGTTAGAGATTAGAAAATTAGAGTTTGTGACCATAACTCTATTTTTTGTTTTTAATATCAAGGTTTCAGATCAGTTCTAAATGGACTTGACATATATTGGTAAAATAATTGTAAAATGAATAAAATTTCAAAAATATTTGCAATTATCTGAACCTTTTCATTTTGGCATTAATATTAATCATAAAAACTTGTGTGCATTATATTTGATGTAGATATATTGTTTCTAGGGGTTATCAATACTATTCAATATTGACATTTTTCTCTCAGGATTGGAGGATCTGCAACATTAAAAAGAGTACAACTTAACCATTTCTATTTCTTCTATAGTTTTTTCTTCAAATAATCAAACTTATTCAACAAGTTGCGAATATACCCATGCTGTATAAATAGTCCAATGCACATAAAATATACCAACTGTGTAGTGTACACAGACCCATTTGCCTAAATATTTACTTTATAACAACTTCAAATACAAACCAGATTTTTAAAATGTCGTCTAACTAATCCACACATTTTTGGGTCTCACTGTAGGTTTTCAAAGGAACAAGTTCTAATTTCAGGTATTTAAGTTTGCAAAATTGAAATTTATTTATAAACATAGTTTTCAAAAGTGTTCAAAATAGTTTAATGGCCAAGTCAAGAATTTGTTTCTACATAAAAGTTGTTCCAATCAACACTGAAAAATTGTATAAGCTGAGATTTTGATCTCGCTAAGAATCTTTAAAAACTTTTTCTCCGTCCACTGTCATTGGTTATCGTGATAAACTCTGAAATATATTCGTCTTCGTCAAGTTTATCATTTTATCTGACAATATTTCTTTTTATGTGAGTTGATTTATCTAAACAAGAGAAACGTTGTATTCACTATGTGCTACAGGAGCTGCAGCTAGTCAAGTATTTATGTGAGTTGATTTATCTAAACAAGAGAAACGTTGTATTCACTATGTGCTACAGGAGCTGCAGCTAGTCAAGTATTGATATGCTACAGGTGTTCCAAACTGCATATTATGCAGCTAATTGAACGAAGCAAACAGGGCAGCCAAGAAACAAGAAGACGTGAAAAATTATTATCTGCATTCTGCATTAAATACATGTATCAATAAATATTTATAAAAAATCTAAAAAAAACAGTTTGTTCTAAAAACACTCGAGTTAAAGGCAGACTTAATTAGGCCCGTCACCATAAGTTTTAGAGGTTTTAAGAAAAGTTGTCAGCATGTATCAATACAAAACCGTTTACTGAAATTGTGTTATAATTCAGAGGCTAACATTTATTTCGATACAGTACCCGGCAATGAAATACTACATAATAGATTGGTTCTCAGAGGCGTACAGTCAGAGGGGGGACTATGGGGGCTAAGTTCCCTCTGGGTCAGTGAAATCTTTGGATTTCAGTGGGTTTTCAGGCCCAAAATGGTGCTGTGCCCCCTCCCCAAGCGCGCAACCCCCCCAGCCTGATTAAGGGGGGGGCATGCTCCCTCCCTTTAGAAGGCTTGACCCTCCCAAGAAGTCCTAAACAGGGGTCCATCTACTTCCAAATATAACAAATTTTCTCGAAAATTTGAAGAAAAAATATAGGGCCCCATAGTATTTTTTTAACCTACACTCATTTATGCCCCCAAGTCTTAAAGCAAACTCAAATTCCACTCTAACATTTTTCAATATAAGCTCAGATTCTTTTTATTTTTCCACCTTTCTTAAAAAAATGCCCCAAATTGGATTTTTAAAGTTACACTCACAGATTCTTATTCATATTGCTTTAACTTTGCCCCCTTTTCTAGAATGCCACCAAATATTTATAATTTAATTAATTTTATCCACAAATGTTTTATAAATACACTCAACTTTAAGGTAATTACTCCAAAATTAATAAGTTTGGCGCCCAACCCTATGATTAATAAAAAGCCCCTTCATATACTTTGAAAATGCCCTTAAATAAAAATATTTACCTCAAAATAAATATTTTCAGATTTCCCATACACAAATTTTCCCAAACTGAAAAGCCCCCCAAAGCAAAAGTTGCACCTAAAACAAAGAAATAAGCAATTAGGATATAAGATTTCCCCAAAATAAATTTCCCACCCCCCAAAAAAAGTTTGACCCTGAAATATAAATATAAGATTTTTTCCCACACAAACTTGCCCCCAACTGAAAAGAATGCCTAAAATATAAAAATTTACCCCCAAAATATCCTGAATTGGTAAGGTAGTTTTTACCCCCAAAATATCCTGAATTGGTAAGGTAGTTTTTTCATGGTTAAGTTTTTCTTGCCCCCTCCCCTAGAAATGTTTAGGAGGGGGGCAAAAAAAATATTTGCCTTTTGCCCCCCCTTGCTGAATGTCTAGTTCCGCGCCAACCCCCGTCTTCTACTACTCCGTCTTCTCTCCTAATTTGATCAAACGGCTAATAATAGACCACAAATTTCTTCATTTTTTCAATTTCGTAGTTAGTAGTTCTGATCCAATTTTGCAAGAAAAAATGTGTTTGGGGATGCATAGATAGTAGACGACTGCTTGGTGTTTCATAAAATAAATTAGTTAAGCCTTTCTTTAGTTTTTTAGTTGACCTTTATGTTAAAATACATTTTTCAGCGCTGAGTTTTTAACGATCTTAGCAAGGAAAAGCGCAACCAATGTGGATGTATGTGGATAAAGCTTGATTTGAAGATGAAGAAGGCTTGCGGGAACACCATGCGGATCAACCTCTTACATCCCAGGTT